>NW_025799809.1:17617-317617 GCF_021613505.1 Equus quagga
CTAGGAGTTCTAGATTTTCTTCTATGTTGTCTTCTAGGAGTTCTAGAGTTTTGTGTTTTACATTTAAGTCTGTGATCCATTTTCAGTTAATTTTTATGAAAGTTTTAAGGTCTGTATCCAGACTTATTTTTTTGCATGTGGATATCCAGTTGTTCCAGTGCCATTTGCTGAAAAGACTATCCTTTCTCCATCGAATTGCCTTTGTTCTTTTGTTGAAGATCAATTGACTATATTTACATCAGTCTATTTCTGGGCTCAAATCTGTTCCATTGATCTCTGTGTCCATTCTTTTACCTCTACCACACTGTCTTGATTACTATAGCTTATAGTACATCTTGAAGTTGGTTAGTTTCACTCTTCTGACTTTGTTCTCCTTCAATATTGTGTTGACTATTCTGGGTCTTTTGCCTTTCAATATAACCTTCTGAATCAGTTTGCTGATATCCACAAAAATAACTTGCTGGAATTTTGATTGGGATTGTGTTGAAACCATAGATCAAATTGGGGAGAATTGACATCTTAACAATATTGAATGAGTTTTCCTATCCATGAACGTTGAGTATCTCTCCATTTATTTAGACCTTCCTTTATTTCTTTTTTTTTCTTTTTAAATTTTTTTTACAGAGTGGCACCTGAGCTAAAATTTGTTGCCAATCTTTTTCTTCTTCTTCGCCCCAAAACCTCCCAGTACATAGTTGTATATTCTAATCATAGGTCCTTCTGGTTGTGCTATGTGGGACACTGCCTCAGCATGGCCTGATGAGCGGTGCTAGGTCTGCACCCAGGATCTGAACTGGCAAAAACCTGGGCTGCTGAAGGAGCATGCAACCTTAACCACTGGGCCACAGGGCCAGCCCCCTTCCTTGATTTCATTCATCCATGGTTTTCAGTTTTCAGTACAAGATATAGATTTGTACATATTTTGATAGATTTATATCTAAGTATTTCACTTTGGTGCTGATTTAAAGGGTATTATGCTTCTAATTTCAATTTCCAATTGTTCATTACTGGTGTATAGAAAAGCAATTGATTTTTATATATTAACGTTGCATCCTGCAACCCTGCTATAATTGCTTATTAATTCCAGGAGTTTTTTTTTTTTTATTGATTCTTTGGGATTCTCGGTATAGACAATTATGTCATCTGTGAACAAAAACAGTTTTATTTCTTCCTTTCCAATTTGTATTCATTTTATTTCCTTTTCTTGCTTTTTTGCACTGGCTGGATCTTTCAGCACTATGTTGAATAAGAATGATAAGCACAGACTTCCTTCTTCCAATCTTAGAGGGAAAGTATTCAGTGTTTCACCATTAAATATAATATTAGATGTAGATTTTTGGTAGATACTTTTTATCTGCTTTTTATCTTTCTCTATTGAGGAAGTTCTATATTACTATTTTTCTGAGTTTTTATCACAAGTGGGTATTGATTTTGTCAAGTGCTTTTTCTGTGTCTATTGATACGATTTTTCTTTTTTAGCCTGTTAATACAGTGAGTTACACTGATTTTTGAACGTTGAACCAGGCTTGCATCCCTGGAATTAACCCCACTTAGTCATGGTATATAATTCTTTTATGTGTTGCTAAATTTGATTGGCTAATATTTTGTTAAGGATTTTTGTGTATATTTAGAAGGCATATTGGTCTTTAGTGTTCTTTTTTTATGTTGTTTTGTCTAGTTTTGGTATCAGGATAATACTAGCTTCATGCAATGAATTGGGTCAAATCATTTGTTGTACTCCTAAAACAATGGCACATGTCAATTATATCTCAATTTTTTTAAAATATTGAAAAATACTAAAAAAATGAATTATGAAGTGTTTCCTCCTTTTCTGTTTTTTGTAAGATATTGTTTGGAATTGGTGTTAACTCTTCTTTAAACCTTTGGTAAAATTGTCCAGTGAAGTCATCTGGAGCTGGAGATTTTTTATTGTGTGTGGGGCGGGGGGGAGTTTTTAAGTTATAAGTTCAATTTCCCTAATAGTTATAGGGCAATTAAGATTATCTATTTAATATTAGATGAGTTGTGGTAGTTTCTGTTTTTCAAAGAATTGGTCCATTTCATCTAAGCTGTCAAGTTTATGTATGTGGAGTTGTTCATAATTGCTATAGTCTGAATGTTTGCATTCCCCACAAAATCGTATGTTGAAACCCTAATGCTCAATGTGATGCTGTTCAGGGAGGTGGGGCCTTTGGAGGTGATTAGGTCATGAGGGAAGAGTCCTCATGAATGGGATTATTGCCCTTATAAAAGAGGCTCCAGAGAGATACCTCACCCCCTTCTACCACGTGAGAACATAGCCTGGATTTCCCAGTCTCCAGAACTCTGAGAAATAAATTTATGTTGCTACCCAGAATGTGGTATTTTGTTGTAGTAACCCTAATGGGTTAAGACAGTAATATTTTCTTCTTATATTTTAGACATGGATGTTTCTGGGCACCTGACTTCTGTTCCAAGTCTGGGATATATGAGGCATAAAAGAAAACCCAGGCAACTAACCACCATGGTGTTCCTCAGAGCCCAAGGTCACTGGCTGGCCTGCTTTCTTCTCTCTGCCTTTCAGAGTCTTATGTTTGTTTTAGATACAATGTCCAGGGTTTTAAGTTGTACTTAAGTAGCAGTAGGAATAGGGAAAAGTATATCTACTCTATGTTCCCAGAGCACAAGTCCCATCTTCAGTTATTGATGTTACTGTGTTGTTTATGTCTTGCTAAGGTATTGTGGCCAAATCATTTTCAACGAGATAAAGTGTTGCTATTATTGTAAGACCATTGTTGTACATTTGGCAAATCTTAATCACATTCAGTGGCCTGAGATGCTTGGTGAATACAACTTTTTAATATGTGGAAATATTTTAAGTATTGGCTTAGAACAGACTACTTCTATAATAGCAAAAGATTTGTCTTAATTTCACTTGTGAGTAGATATTTGTACATAACAGTTTAGTTGACAAATAAAATATGGTAGTTTAATTCTTCAAAGGCAGTTTACAGACTTGCTTTTGATTAATTACAAATATTTCAACCCTGTATTTGATTTAACAGACAAATGAATAGGTGGAAGAGAAACATTGCAAACAAGGAGTATAAATGTGTATTCAAATAACAACTTTAATAATTAAATTATGCCTTCCATTTTTTCTGACAAGAATGTCACATCTATCCCTCACAGATAAACTGATTGTTCTAGTAATCTGAAATAAATGGTCTGAGATTGTGAGTTACATTTTGAAGTCCTTTCAGTTTAGTCAGAAGGAGTGACTGTATCATACACCCACTTCTAAGGAATAAATATGGCTATTCTGCCCAGGAAAAAGTCTATGTTCTAGTTTTTCCTAATAATTTTCCCCTCGTGTTCACATAGCTTTATAGCAGTGTTTTCATAAACAATGCATTGTTCTACGCCTAGAATTGCTATATGTTCACAGCACAGGGGTGAGACTTCTTGAAGTCTCCAATGTTCATCATCATTGACTATATCACTGAGCAATAGCCAGTAGAGAATGTAGCTTGGAAGAAATGTAGGCTTTTAAAATGCAAAGCAAAATCATTCTACTAGCTGGGAAACAAACAGCAGGTTTTGAAATCTCAAGAGGCCCAAATATGAATTTAAGTTAGAGTTTTAGAAGGTAACGTAAGTTCTCCTCTTAATGCTTCTTAATATAATTTTCTTTGGTATTCCTTAACACTCTCTAAGCCAATAGTGCTCCACAATTATTTTAAAATCAATCCCTAAGTCAATATCCTTTCTCTGTAATTTTAGCATCTTCCAGTCTCCTAAGCACAGCTGCAAGTTGAAACGATTTTGAACTGTGGGCAAAAATCTAATACAAAAAAAAAGTGGCTTCATTTTGCAGGGAAGAGAGTACTAGGTAATTGACAGAGAATGACCAGGAACATGAACATAGGAGTAGGTCAGACAGATTGAATTGTTAAGTATTTTGAATGCACCATAAATGAGATTTTGAACTCAATATGCCATTTTTGTTGCATCTAATAAGGATTTTTAAGGATAGAGGCAAGATGGAAAAATGTACCACTGCTTTGCTTAGCCCTGCTAAAGCAAATGGAAGTGCTCTGTGTGAAAATTCCCAAGAATCTTTTGCAAAAGACAAACTGCACTCATGTAATTTTGCTTTTAGAACAGGGTGTTTATAATTGTATTTGAAATAATTGTATATTAAATACTATTGCAATACATGTGATGCTAATTTTCACCTTGGAACATCTTACTGTCTTTTTATTGTTGTTGTTTCGGGATTTCAGTGAGTTTTCCATGAAAGCTCTTGTCTGGACACAAACTTACTGAGGTTACTCCCTCCTTTATTATACTGCATTCAAATACAGGAATTCTAAGCAGCCCTAGTTAGATCTCAAGGAACTGGTATCCTAAGTGTAGCAGATACTTTTGGTTCCTTACCCAACAGCCATTTCCTTTTTCTTTGCTGCTGGAGACCCATATTCGTAAGGTTCCACTCTTTCTTTGCAGTCCTGTGCTCAGAGAAGAGAGAAATCCTGGTAGGTACAAGGTAGTCAAAGTGGGCCTTTCCCTTAGTTATTGACTAGTTTAGAGGTGTGAGTATCAACCAGTTGGGCCAAAGAGACATGAGAAATATGCTGAAGAACTTCTGGGAAAGTTTTCCTTGCTCTCAAAAAAAAATCATCTCGGAGAGGAGATAAGCCTCTTTTCTACTGAATATCATTCCTGAATGTAACCTCTGAACTGCTACCACTGTCTAGAATCATGGATGAGCTGACTTGAGGACAACAGGGCAGAAGATGGAAAGAACAGACTGGATGACAATGTTCCAGCTTCTGAATTTGGAATGCAATTTGGAGCTGCCCTACACCCAGACTTGTTAAGTGAGACATTGTATTTCCCTCTGTCTGGGCCACTTGAGTCAAGATTCTCTATTACTTGCAACTGAAAAAGTCCTGTTATAATAATATTATACCACAGTACCCTTGGCTTATGTAGCATCTTCCACTCAGCATACTCTTTTAAGCAGCAATGGATATCAATCATGGGGGCTCTCTTTGCATTCTTTAGGGATTCTAGAAAGGCCAGATAATTCCACTTTTACACCATTGTGGTGATAGAAAGAAGAATTTGGCTATAATAGTTACCATTTACTGAACACCTACTGTATGTCGAGCACTGTGCCAAATGCTTTAGGTATATTATCTCACTGAATTCTCACAAAATGCCTAGGTACTATTTCCCCTGGTTTTCGTTTTTGTTTTTGTTTTACAAATAAGGAGACTGGGGCTCAAAAAGTTTAAACCGCTTGCCCAATATGAAAAACTTGTAGGAGGTAGAAAAGGACTGAACAGAACTCTCTTATAAAAAAACTTGAGCTCCTAACTTTACTTTTATCGAGTATGACATGCTAGTCATTAAGGATAAATAGAGATAAAGTCAAAATTGCTTCGTAGCTTTGGAGAATCCTCAGGACTTTCCACCCAGGAGAAAAAGTCCACACCGAAGGACTCTAGAAATCAGGCTTCCAAAGATGTGGTTGCTGTTGTCCTCAAATGATGTCTGATGGTGAGAAGGAGAGGTGACCATGATGGGAAAAGTCACACAGGATGATGGTTAAAGAGCCCAAGCTCTGGGCCAGCCTGCCCGGGTTTGCATCGCTAAGTGCTTTTACAATGTGTAATGGCCCCTATATTGGAGAACCAGGAGTCCAAGGTATCATGCTCTTGCTGTGGGTGAACTTTTTAAGGATAAAAAGTAAGTTAGCAGAGAATCATATAGAGGAGACTTCTAAATTGAATTTTCTCAAAATAAAGCAAAACTTTACCCAGGGTGGTGGGGTAAGACAGAGGTATATAATTTAGTGTAATATTCTGGTTTTAGATGAAATTGAACCCATGACAGGCTTTATGGCAGTATATGTTTAGGCCCTAGGGACCATCTAGCCAACACTTCCATTGAGGAATCTTTCTAAGAGTGAAATAGACTCCCTCAGACTATGAATTCCACAAAGTAGACTGATTAAGTCTCTCTTCAGTGTCTCTCTGGATGACCATGTCAAGCACCCTAATTCCATTCAGGTTTCTGAACCAAATACTGGACCATGATATACAAGAAATAGCTGAACATTAATGTATGTTTCATAATGTTGCCGTTTTCCATCTTTATCTCTGAAAAATATACCAGCCATTGAATTAGACTTGGAGATTCTAGCAATAGTGCCAAAAGGCCAGAAGGATCAGAAACAGATCAGAAAAGAGCTGAAAGTGAAGTAAACTGACCAGGGAGAAAAGTGGCCCTCATGGTCCCTACTATCTTCCCCAAGAAGTGGTCAGAAGTAGCTTGTTCCACTATTAGTTTGACATTTTTTCTTATCAAGTGAGGATACAGTATAACCTCTGTGAGTGTGTGTGTGTGTGTGTGTGTGTGCATTGATGTTAAGCAGGAGATTATTCTAGATCATCTTGGTGGGCCTGATCCAATCATTTGAAAGGTTTTAAGAGCAGAGCTGAGGCTTCCTGGAAAAAGATTAAATTCCACCTGTGGACAGCTGCTTCAGCTTGTGCCTGAGTTCCAGTGCTCTTCCTGATGGCCTGCCCTGTGGATTTCAGACTTGCCTAGCCAGCCCCCACAATTGCATAAGCCAATTCCTTGCAATAAATAAATCTCTTAATCTATAACTCCTACTGGTTCTGATTCTCTGCTTGAACCTTGATTGATACATAGTGATAAAGAGAGACTTTTTTTTTTCTAAAGATTGGCACGTGGGCTAACAACTGTTGCCAATCTTTTTTTTTTTTTTTCCTGCTTTATCTCCCCAAACCCCCGCTGTACACAGTTGTATATCTTAGTTGCAGGTCTTTCTAGTTGTGGGTTGTTGTGGGAGCTGCCTCAACGTGGCCTGACGAGTGGTGCTGTGTCTGCTCCCAGGATCCGAACCCTGGGCCTCCGCAGCGGAGTGCGCGAACTTAACCACTTGGCCATGGAGCCAGCCCCCAAAGAGAGACTCTTGAAAGCAGCCAGAAAAGAAAAAAACATTATGCACAGAGAAATCAAGAATGACAGCAGATTTCTCATTAAACATGCAAGTGAGAAGATAATGGAGCAATATCTTTAAGGTACCAAACAAAATCTGTCAACCTAGAAATTATATAACCAGTACAAATATCTTCCAAAAATGAAGGCAAACCAAATATTTTCCAGACATACAAAAGCTGAAAGAATTAAGCAGCAGCAGATCTTCACTATAAGAAATATAAGTGAGTTTTTTTAACAGATTTCAATTTTTAGAGTAGTTTTAGGTTTGCAGAAAATACAGAGAGGTCCCTTTTACTTTCTCCCCTACCCTACAGTTTCTCCTATTATTAACATCTTGCATCAGTGTGGTATATTCATTATAATTGATCAACCTCGCTATTTTTTTTAAATGAGATAACATTGGTTTATAACATTATATAAATTTCAGGTGTGTATCATTGTATTTTGATTTCTGTGTAGACTACATCATGTTTACCACCAAAGTCTAATTACCGTCTGTTACCATACACATGTGCCCTATCACCCCTTTCGCCCTCCTCCGTCCCCCATTCCCTTCTGATAACCACCAATCTAATATCTGTATCTGTGTGTTTGTTTGTTTGTTTGTTGTTGTTGTTTTTATCTTCCGCTTATGAGTGACATCATATGGTATTTGACCTTCTCCATCTGACTTATTTTGCTCAGCAAAATACCCTCAAGGTCCATCCATGTTATTGTGAATGGCAAGATTTCATCTTTTTATGGCTGAGTAGTATTCCATTGTGTATATATACCACATCTTCGTTATCCATTCATCCATTGATGGGCACTTAGGTTGTTTCCAAGCCTTGGCTATTGTGAATAATGCTGCAATGAACATAGGGGTGCAAATATCTTTTTGCATTTGTGTTTTCAGTTTGTTTGGATAAATATCCAAAAGTGGAATAGCTGGATCATATGGTAGTTCTATTCTTAATTTTTTGAGGCATCTCCGTCTCCATACTGTTTTCCATAGTGGCTACACTGGTTACGTTTCCAGTAGTGGTGTATGAGAGTTCCCTTTTCTCCATATCCTCTCTAACACTTATTATTTCCTGTCTTGTTAATTGTAGCCATCCTGACAGGCGTGAGGTGATATCTTATTGTAGTTTTGATTTGCATATCCCAAATAATTACTGATGTTGAACATCTTTTCAAGTGCCTGTTGGCCATCTGTATATCTTCTTTGGAGAAATGTCTGTTCAGATCCTTTCTCATTTTTCAACTGGGTTTTTTTTTGTTGTTGAGTTGTATGAGTTCTTTATATTTTTTGGATATTAACCCTTTATCAGATATATGATTTGCAAATATCTTCTCCCGGTTGGTAGGTTGTCTTTTTGTTTTGATGGTTTCCTTTGCTGTGCAGAAGGTTTTTAGTTTGTTGTAGTCCCATTTGTTTATTTTTCTTTTGTTTCCCTTGCCTGGTGAGATGCGGTATTCAAAGAGATTCTATTAAGATTAATGTCAAAGAGCATACTACCCGTTTTCTTATAGAAGTTTTATGATTTCAGGTCTTACATTCTAGTCTTTAATCCATTTTGAGTTAATTTTTGTGTATAGTATAAGATCATAGTCTACTTTCATTTTTTGCTTGTGGCTGTCCAGTCTTCCCAACACCATTTATTGAAGAGACTTTCCCTTCTCCATTGTATATTATTGGCTCCCTTGTTAAAAATTAGCCATCCGTAGATGTGTGGGTTTATTTCTGGGCTCTTGATTCTGTTCTGTTTAACTGTATGTCTGTTTTTGTGCCAGTACCATGCTGTTTTGGTTACTATAACTTTGTGGTATATTTTGAAATCAGGGAGTGTGATACCTCTAGCTTTGTTCTTTTTTCTCAGGATTCCTTTGACCATTCAGGGTCTTTTGTTCTTCCATATAAGTTTTAAGATTCTTTGTTCTATTTCCATGAAAAATGTCTTTGGAACTTTGATAGAGATTGCATTGAATCTGTAGATTGTTTTAGGAAATATGGACATTTTAACTATGTTAATTCTTTCAATCCATGAGCACAGAATATCTTTCCATTTCTTTGTGTCTTCTTCAATTTCTTTCAGCAATGTTTTTTTTTTTTTTTTTTTTTTTTTAAGATTTTATTTTTTCCTTTTTCTCCCCAAAGCCCCCCGGTACATAGTTGTGTATTCTTCGTTGTGGGTTCCTCCAGTTGTGGCATGTGGGACGCTGCCCCAGCGTGGTCCGACGAGCAGTGCCATGTCCGCGCCCAGGATTCGAACCGACGAAACACTGGGCCGCCTGCAGCGGAGAGCGCGAACTTAACCACTCGGCCACGGGGCCAGCCCCTCTTTCAGCAATGTTTTATAGTCTTCAGTGTACAAGTCTTTCACTTCTTAGGTTAAATACATTCCTGGGTATTTTATTCCTTTTTTTTTTTGAGGAATATTAGCCCTGAGCTAACTACTGCCAGTCCTCCTCTTTTTGCTGAGGAAGCCTGGCCCTGAGCTAACATCCGTGCCCACCTTCCTCTACTTTATATGTGGGACACCTGCCACAGCATGGCATGCCAGGCCCGCACCAGCGAACCCCGGGCCGCCAAGAAGCAGAACTTGCGAATTTAACCGCTGCACCACCGGGCCGGCCCCTATTTTACTCTTTTTGTTGAGATTATAAATGGGATTGTAGTCTTAGTTTCTCTTTCTGCTGTTTTGTTGTTAGTATATAGAAATGCAACTGATTTTTGTATGTTGATATTGTACCCTACAGCTTTACTGTATTCATTTATTATTTCCAAAAGTTTTTTGGTGGATCCTTTAGGCTTTTCTTTATATAAAATCATGTCATCTGCAAATAGTGACAGTTGTACTTCCTCCTTTCCAATTTGGATCCCTTTTATTTCTTTTTCTTGCCTGATTTGTCTGGCGAGGACTTCCAATACTATGTTAAATAAGAGTGGTGAAGTGGGCATCCTTATCTTGTTCCTGTTCTCAGAGGGATGACTTTCAGTTTTTCACCATCAAGTATGATGTTAGGTGTGGATTTGTCACATTTGGCCTTTATTATATTGAGGTACTTTCCTTCTATACTCACTTTATTCAAAGTTTTCATCATGGATAAATGGATGGATGGATGTTGCATCTTGTTGAATGCTTTCTCTGCATCTGTTAAGATGGTCATATGGGGGCCGGCCCCGTGGCTGAGTGGTTAAGTTCGAGCACTCCGCTTTGGCGGCCCAGGGTTTTTCCGGTTTGGATCCTGGGCGCAGACATGGCACCGCTCATCAAGCCATGCTGAGGTGGCATCCCACATGCCACAACTAGAAGGATCTAGAACTAAAAGTACACAGCTAGGTACCGGGGAGCTTTGGAGACAAAAAGGAAAAATAAAATCTTTAAAAAAAAAAAAGATGATCATGTGATTTTTAGTCTTCATTTTGTTAATGTGGTGTATCATGTTGATTGATCTGTAGATGTTGAACCATCCCTGCATCCCCGGATAAATCCCACTTGATCATGGTATGTGATCTTTTTAATGTATCATTATATTCAATTTGCTAGTATTTTGTTGAGGATTTTTGCATCTATGTTCGTCTGTGATTTTGGCCTGTAATTTTCTTTTTTTGTGTTGTCCTTGTCTGATTTTGGTGTCAGGGTAATGCTAGCCTTGTAGAATGAGTTAGGAAACATCCTCTCCTCTTCAATTTTTTGGAAGAGTTTAAGAATTGATAAGTGTTAAGGTTTCTTTGAATATTTGGTAGAATTCACTGAGGGAGCCATCTGGGCCTGGACTTTTGTTTTTTGAGTGATTTTTTTATTACTGTTTCGGTCTCCTTACTAGTGATTGGTCTATTCAGAATCTCCATTTCTTCTTGATTCAGTTTTGGGAGGTTGTGTGTTTCTAAGAATTTATCTATTTCTTGTAGATTATCCAATTTGTTGGTGTGTAGCTTTTCATAGTATTCTCTTATAATCTTTTGTATTTCTGTGGTGTCCATTGTAATTTCTCCCTTTCATTTCTGATTTTCTTTATTTGAACCTTCTCTCCTTTTTTCTTGGTGAGTCTGGTAAAGCTATATTGATACACTATTTACTAAAGTCCATAGTTTACACTAGAGGTTACTCTTTGTGTTGTACAGTTCTATGGGTTGTAACAAAAGCATAGCCATGTATCCACTATTATAGAATAGTTTCACTGCTCTAAAAATGCTCTGTGCTCCCCTACCTCTCCTTGAACCCTGGCCACTATTGATCTTTTTACTTTCTCCACAGTTTTGCCTTTTCCAGAATGTTGTATAGTTGGAAATGTACAGTATGTGGAGTTTTCACAGACTGGTTTCTTTTACTTAGAAATATACATTTAACATTCCTCCATGTCTTTTGGGGGCTTGATAGCTCATTTCTTTGAAATGTAAGTTTTCCAGGCAGAAGTAAAATGATACCAGCTGGAAATCTTTATTTACACAAAGGAATCTATATCTATAACAGAAATCATAACAATGTGAATAAATATATAAGATTTTAAAATTTAAGTATCTTCAAAAGATAATTGACCTTAAACACAAACAAACAAACAAGCAAACAAAGTGTGGTATGGATTTCATAACATAAAATAATAAAAATAATCCTAAAGAACACAAAAGAAAAGGGAAAAAAATCCCAAAGAACTCGTAGGGCAAATGGAAAACAAAGAGCAAGTTAGTAGATTAAATTTAACCATATTAATGATCACATTTAATGCAAATTGTTTAAACACCATAATTTAAAACAGAGATTGTCAGATTGTGTAAAAACATTGCCTGTAAGAAACCCGCTTTAAATATAAACACATAAATAGATTAAAGTAAAAGAATGGAAAATGACATATTAGGAATGATCAAAAGAAAGCTAGTATATATACATTGATATCAGACAAAGTAAATTTCATTGCAGAGAATATTACCAGGGTTAAATAAGGCTATTCCATATTGATTAACTGAATCAGTTTGTCAGAAGTATATCACAATCTTTAACGATTACGTACCCGAAAACAGAGTTTTGAAATCCATAAACAAGAACTGATAGAACTGTAAGGATAAATAAGAAATTTATTATAATACTTGGGGATTTCAATACCTCTCTCTCAATAATGGGTAGAACATGTGGAAAATATCAGTAAGGACTTAGAAGACATTAATAACATTTTCAACTAACGTCTTCTAATTGACATTTATAGAACACTCTACCCAACAACAGCAGAATATACATTTTTAATGTATACACAGAACATTTATCAAAATAGACAGTATTTTTCTCAATAAATTTAAAATTATTCAAGTCATATAAAATATGTTTTCTGACCACAATGGAATTAAATTAGAAACCAATAAAAAAAGGTATCTGGAAAATCCAAATGTTTCCTAAAGCTTCTAAATTACCCATTGGTCAAAAAAAAAAAAACAAAGAGAAATTAGAAAGTATTTTGAACTATTTGAAAATACTTTTCAGACAACAAGGTAAAAAAACTTGTGGGATGCCACTAACACAGTACCTAGAGGGAGGTTTATAGCGTGAAATGTCTGGATTATGAAAGAAGGAAGGTTTCAAATCAGTGACCTCAGCTTCCACCTTAAGAAATTAGAAAAGGAAGAGCAAGCTAAACACAGAATAAAGAAAATAAATAATAAAAGATTAGAGCAGAAATATATGAAATGGCAAACAGAAAAATAATAGAGAAAATCAGTGAAACCCAAAGTTGGTTCTTTGAGAAGGTCAATAAAATTGGTAAACCTCTAGCCAGACTGATCAGAGAAAAAAAAAAGAGAGGGAGAAGACATAAATTACAAATATCAGGAATGAGAGAGGTGATGTCACTATAGATTCCACAGATATTAAAAGAATAATAAGGAATATTATGAATAGCTTTATACCAAAAAACTCTACAATGTAGATGAAACGGACAAATTCTTTGAAAACCACAAATGACCAAAAGTTGTGCAAGAAGAAAGAGATGACCTGAATATTACTGTTTCCATTAAAGAAATTGAATTGCAGTTTAAAACTTTCCCACAAGGAAAACCCCAGGTCTTGGAGACGGCTTTGGTGGTAAATTCTGCCGAATGTTTAAGGAGAAATAGCATCGGTTCTACACAGTCTCTTTCAGAAAACTCAAGAGTGGGGAATTCTTCCCACCTCATTCTAGGATGACACCAAAATCTGACAAAGACATTCCAGGAAAAGAAAACTATAGATCAAATTTTTCAGGAACACAGATGCAAAAATTCGCAAGAAAAATTTAGCAAATCAAATCTGACAATACATAAAAATAATAGTACATTATAATCAACTAGGGTTTATCACAGGAATATAAGACTTCTTTTTAAAAATGGAGGCTTATATAATCAATATAATTTACCACGTTAACAAATAAGAAATAAGAACAATTTGATTATCTCAACAGATGCTGTTTTAGTCTATTCAGGCTGCTATAACAAAATGCCACAGACTAGGTGCCTTATAAACAATAGAAATTTATTTCTCACAGTTCTGAAGTCTGAGAAGTTCAAGATCAAGGTATCAGCAGATTCGCTGTGGTGGCTGGTAAGGGCCCATTTCCTGGCTGATAGCCAATACTTTCTTGCTGTGTCCTCATTTGGAGGAAGGGACTAAGGATCTCTCTGGAGTCCCTGTTATAAGGGCACTAGTCCCATTCATAAGGGCTCCACCCTCATGACCTAATTAACTCCCAAAGGCCCTACCTCCTAATATCATCACCTTTGGGGGTTAAGATTTCCACATATGAACTATGGGGGGACGCAAACATTCAGACCATAGCAGATACACAAAGAGCATTTGACAAAATCCAGTGTCCACTCCTGATAAAAACTCTCAAAAAACTAGGAACAGAAGGGCCTTTTATTTGTCTTTTTCTAGGCCTTGAATCCTTGAAACAGATCCAGCTGTGTCCAAATGCCGTGAAGATTTGCATTGCTGCCAATGGCAGAGGATGGACATTGCTTTGAAGGACAGGCCAGAGTTGAGCAGAAGCACCTAGGTAAGAAGACTAGTGAGCCTAATTCTCCTCAAAGAGCCAAAATGCAATTGTTTCTTGCTTAATGAAGTATCATTTTTCTGTAGTCCCATTTTCTTGCTTCTCTTCATGTTCTAATGCATGGTTCCGGAGCTATGCAGGAATTAGCACAGTATTTGCAACAGCTGTACAGCAGCTGAGGGTCATTCTGCAAATTAAACACTTCATATGAACTCTTAAATTTGCATCTAGGTCGGTCTACACATAATATGCATGCTTCTTTACTGCATCAACAAGATAGATATTAAATGCTAGAGTACTAATTTTGTTTTTATAAAATATTTCATATAATCAATTTTTTAAAAAATTAAAGTTTAAATAATTTTGATTTAAAATCTTGATATTTTTAAATTGACTTGTATTTTGCCTATTAATTTTCATAAGTAGCTTTTAATATTTTGGAAGAAAATAGCTCTTTTGAAAACATTGAAAAGCAATTTTACCTTGTTTTTTTAAATACTTTAATTTGGATTTTTGGTAAATATATATCCACATTTGTTCACTTTGAAATTACAATCTGAAAAGCAATTACATTTTATTTTTTATTCTTTAGATAATAGAACATAAATTATATAAAAATTCAATTATAACAGATCAATTGGTGAATTTCTAAAACAAGGCAAGAGATATAACTGCTATGGTCTGAATGTTTGTGTCTTCACAAAATTTATATGTTGAAACCTAATCCCCAAGGTGATGGTGTTAGGAGGCGGGGCCTTTGGGAGGTGATTAGGTCATGAGGGTGGAGCCCTTATGAATGGGATTAGTGCCCTTCTAAAAGGGACTCCAGAGAGCTTGCTCACCCCTTCCACCATGTGAAGACATAGTGAAAAGTCAGCAGTCTGCAAAGAGAAGAGAGCTTTCACCAGAACCAGGCCATGCTGGCACCCTGATCTTGGATTTCCAGCCTCTAGAACTGTGAGAATAAATTTCTGTTACTTTTAAGCTACCCAGTCTGTAGTATTTTGCTATAGTAGCCAGAATAGACTAAAACAATAACTTTTAGGCAATAATTGTGAATTATGTATGTTTTTCACGTTATGTCTCATTCAAATGTTATTATTTATCCAAACATTGTTGTCCCATCCACAAAACCCACACATGCACAATAATAATTAAATTCAGCCATCTTTGATATTTTCCCAGCTTTCAGTCCTAGCAAACCATAACTTTACATACACTTTTCAATTTTGTCATTTCAAAGGTATATTTGAAAAATATGTTTGTACAATAAAATATATTTTAACAATTTGTTAGCTTATTTATCATGTTTAAAAATTTAAACACATGGCATGTGAGTCTTCATTTGTACCCCTGCCTGAGGCCCCAGAAATCTTCAGGACAGCCTGAAGGCGGGACTCTCAGGTCTTGAGGCTGCTCTGGTAGTCTGGTGTGGAAACTCGCGTGATCATGAGCCATCCCTGGCTGATTTCTTCTCCTTCATTTCCTCTGTCATGTTTTGTTGTAGAAAACTGAGCATGGGGGACAAAGAATCTCCTGGAGATCAGCTTATACACTTTCCCTTTCCAAGAAAGACTCAAAGGGGTTGAGGAGCCCCTGGAGTGGCCAAAGTGCCTGAGACCTTCCTGTATGCATGGCCCTGCAAGGGGACTGGCTGACTTCCCAGCCCCGACCCAGTTCTCCTCAATGCTGCAGGATGCCTGACATTCCACCCTTAGAACTTTATCGTAAGATTTCAATACTTCTCTATCTATGTGTTGGTACTTCCTGAGAATAGATTTGATTTTGGGAAAAGAGCAGGGAAGACCTGAGTCTCCAATGCAACAGGGAGGAAGAACCATGAATCATTGGGGAACTGAGACAGAGATGAGGGGAGCTGGGATGGAGATGAGGGGAACTGGGATGGAAATGAGGGGAGCTGAAATAGAGATGAGGGAACTGGGATGGAGATGAGGGAAACTGGGACAGAGATGAGGGATGCTGGGATGGAGATGAGGGGAGCTGAGATAGAGATGCGGGAGCTGGGATGGAGATGAGGGGAACTGGGATGGAGATGGGGTGGTGATGGAATGGAGATGAGAGGAGCTGGGATGGAGATGAGGGGAGCTGAGATAGAGATGAAGAAAGCTGGGATGAAGATGAAGGGAGCTGGGATGGAGATGATGGGAACTGGGATTGAGATGAGGGGAACTGGGATAGAGTTGAGGAGAGCTGGGATGGAGATGATAGGAACTGGGATTGAGATGAGATGAGCTGTGACAGAGTTGGGAGAGGTGATAAGAAGGAGAAAGTTCAACTGCCCTTTCTACTGTTTGTCTAGGGCTGGTTGGAAGGAAGAAGATTTTATTTCATTTCATTTTATTTTTTTTAAAGATTGGCACCTGGGCTAACAACTGTTGCCAATCCTTTTTTTTTTTCTGCTTTATTTCCCAAAGCCCCTCCCCCCAACCCCGGTACATAGTTGTATACTTAAGTTGCAGGTCCTTCTAGTTGTGGGATGCGGGACGCCGCCTCAACATGGCCTGAAGAGTGGTGCCATGTCCGCGCCCAGGATCCGAACCCTGGGCCGCCGCAGCGGAGTGCCTGAACTTAACCACTCGGCCACAGAGCCGGCCCAGGAAGAAGATTTTAGAAGGTAGGTTTGGCAATGAGAGGAAGGTAGGCTTTCTGTTAAACAGCTTACAGGGGGACACAGTGTGTGCTGATCCTTGAAAACATGCACTTTGGATTCAGACAGATGGGCTCAAATCCATCTGACAGTTTAGTGCTCTCTGACCCTCAATAAGTTGATTAATCTACTTGAATCTCAGTCTTCTCATCTGTAAAATTTAGCAGAATAATAGGACCTATTTTACAGGATTATTGTGAGGACTAATGAGGTGTCATTGGATAAATACTTGCTAGTATGCCTAGCATACTGTAAGTAAATTACAGTTCTTGGATAATTTCCTCTCCACACCAAGAACAAATCATCTGAATAAAGACTCCATACATAGTCTTTAACCTAAACTCAAACAAGCCTGTTTCTGTTCTTACCCTGAGGCATTCTGACTCTAGATAACAGGACTTTGAGGCAGGAAAATTTCTGAAAAGGGGTCTGACTCTACCTTGCTCTAGTCTAGACCTTCTTGAATCTTCCCCCTCCACTGCCTCCAGAATGACCCTTTACAAGGTGAATTTGTTTCTTACTTTCTACTTGTTGCCTACAGAATAAAGCAAAAGCTCTTTAGCTTGGCATAGAAGGTCCTCCTTGTCCCGGCCTCTGATGACCTTTCCTGCTTCTATGCCCTCTCCCCACCCGGCTGGCTGGGTGCCTCTTCCCAGCGCTCGCTAGCACACTGTGCTTACTTCTAATTCAGTACTGATCATACGGTATTGTATGTGTATGTGAATTTCCTCCTGTGTAGCTGAATGTAGGACCTGCCTCATTCATTTCTGCTGTATTACTTTTCAGTGTTTGTTTATTTTTTGTTAGTAAATATCTTCACATGGTTTGCAATTGAAAAAATATAAAAGGAATAGTGAAAACTCTCTCCTACCTCTATTTCCCAAATATTCTGTTCCCATTCTAGAAGGAAACCAACTAATGTTAATAGTTTGGAGGGGGGGATTTGTATCTTTCCAGAGATATTTTATGTGAATGTGTGTGTGTGTGTTCTTTCTTCCTCCTTTATAAACAAATGGTAGCATATTATTCATACCATCCTATACTGGTTTTTTTCCCTTAATAAGTCTTGGCAATCTTTCCATCTCAGTACATAGCAAGTTTTCTCATTCTTTTTTGCCATTGCATGGTGTTATTCATATCTTTATACCTCAACATCTGACACATAGTTAAATAAATGAATGAATGAAAACAAAAGGACGCTTTTGTGCTGCTCTTGGAAATTAGCTGAATAAGCGACTATATATTGTTCCCTCACATGTTACACATAATGTAGATAAATCATACAAAGCCCTCTGACTTCACAACAAGAAGAAATCTGACTTGTCTTATTCTTTCCCATCCATTAGAGGGAGACATGAACCTGTTGTGTAAAGCCAACACTTAGATTCTCTCACTAGAAAATCTGAACCAACTCTATAGCTGGTGGTCCTTTGTAGGATTTGGGCCCTTAATAAATATACCCAGGCCTGCAGGTTTGAGGGATGATAAGGGAAGGTAACTGCAGGAGGAGAAAGCACCTAGACTAGGAATGAGGGCACAGGTGAACTCTGCTCAGTTACTAACAGCAAGACAAATTAATTACCTTTGCTCAGTGGTGTGCTAGTAAGCCAGCTCTTTAAAAAAAAAGGAGTCCTACCATAGAGAAGTTGAAATATAATGATGTCCACCTGAAATTTATATGATGTTATAAACCAGGGTTACCTCAATAAAAAAAAAAAAAGTCCTGCTTTGTAGGTAGTGTTTATGGATTCCCTAGAGAAGAAGATAATATGCAGAGTGAGCTATGCCACAAACCAGAGAGCAGCCGAGAGATGGTCATGTCAGTCAATGCCCTGTGTCTGAAGGAAGCCGACCTGAGCACCCCAGAGCTCCCCTCTGGCCAGGAGAAATCTGTAGTGTAACTACTCACATGGCCAATTCAAAGCTACCATTGTTTTAACGACTGAATTGTAAATTCCTTGGATATTTGACAACCAGCTCTCCTGAGCCAGTGTGAGCAGGCTCCTGCACACTGCTGAGCCTTGCCGGGCCTTACTTATCTTTCCTGTAAAATGGGGAAGAAAAGTCACCCATTGTGCAGCTTCCATTACATAGTGGACACATAAGCAGTTTGAACAGTTTAAAGCAATGTTTCCCAAACTTCCCTGATGGTAAAATCACCCAGTGGCTTGCAGAAAATGCACATTTCCAGGACCTGCCCCAGAGCTACTGGTTCAGAGCCTGCTGGGGAGAAGAGGCCTGGGAATCTGTATTTTAAACAAGTGCCTCAGGTGACTCCGATGCTCCAGGAGGCTGGGGAGACACTCAGGCTTACAAATGGGTCATATGTCAGAGGGTCTTTCTCTAACTCCCTCCACATTGGGCCTGCCTCAGGAGATGCACGCAGTTCTAGGACCAACTCCAGGCAAGGCGTTTACTTTCTCTACTACCTCCTCCACCCTCAAAGCCCAGACAGCCCCAGTCAGGAAACCTGCCCCTTGCCCTCTCCCAGGCAAGTCTTCCCTGCATCCACGAAGCCCTTTGTTCCAAGGACTGCTGGGTTGTTTGAAAGCTATCATTTATTGAGAATTTACCAGGTGTCAGGCAAATTACCACTCATCCTCACAGCGATCCTAAGAAGTAGACGCTTGTGCTCTTGCCATTTTACAAAGGAAGATCAAAGAGGTCAGGAAAGTGTTCAAGGGCATACAACAGCTAAATGCTTGGGCTGACAACCCAACCCAGGCCCCACTGACTCCAAGCCTGGGCTCCATCTGGGCTCCTCTGGCCTGCCTGCACCAGTGCCTTTGTGCTCTCTTCCTGTCTGCAGAAGTCTGTATACCCCTATTGCAGCTTCCAGAGGCAGAGTGGAGAATGAGGGATTCCAAAGGAGGGATGCAGTGCTGGGCCTGGGTACCTGTAGAACTCAGAGGAGAGCCCGAGGAGATCAGAATCCTCATGTCTGAAATTCGGTCAGCTCAGGTAAAGAGCTCGAGCTTGGGGGTTAATATAAATTGCTCTCTAAGGGGAACCCAAACATGCAGGGAAACGACTTCTCATCCTCTGAATGTCCACAAAACTCCTGATCTCCACTATTCCTTAATCACTTATCGTTTGTAACAGGTATTGTAGGTCATTTCTTAGGCATTTGTCTGCTCTGCTCAACCAGAGTATAGAGCCTTAGGGAGGTTAGTGGTTCAGAGAGAACGGGTGTTAGAGTGGAACAGGTCTGGTTGGAACCCTGTGCTCTTACTAGCTGTGTGATACTGGGCAAGTTACTTAAACTTTTTCTAAGCCTTAGTCTTCTCATTTGTTACATGGGAACATACATAGTACCTACCTGGCAAGAATGTTTTGAGGATTAAGTAAAATAGTGCAGATAAAGAGTTTACAAGCAACAGCTGAATGAACGGCGCTCATCTCCACCTCCTCCTCATCAACTGAGAACAGACACCTTCACCTTCTCTTGTGTCTCAGGTAGGTACTTACAGCATTATTGTTTTTCAGCACTAAGGGGGCATTCTTACAGAGATAAATGCATGAGGGCAAGAAGCATTCTCAAAAAGAGTGTTTTATGAGAGAATAATGTAATGTCGAGTGTCAGAATAATTTTAAGGTGAAAATAGCTAAAGAAGCTGTCAATAATTTTCTCCCTTGAGTGGTATTTCAGACTGAGATAGGGTGGGAAAGGTGGAGGGAAGGGATGGGGCCAGCTGACTCAAGCCCGTGGATACTAGCAGTAGCAGTGGCGGACATTAGGAGACCCCAGTGCTGGGAACACAGGAAATGAATGTCCCTCAGGAAGGCAGGTATGGATCTACATAATGAGTCAGATGACCTGGGTTCCTGTAGGTGTAAATCTGGAGAACTCACTTAAATTTCCTTATCTGCAAAATAGGGATAAAATCAATGTCACAGAGTTGATGTGAAAATGAAGCATGGCATGGCCATGTGAGTGCTTGGTTAACTGTAAAAGCCAGTGTCATCCTAGGGTGGCAGTTCTCTTAGTAAGTTGTGGCTGGCGGCTGGGAGATTATGTGGGAACAGACTGAGGAAGCATCTGGCCTGAAGTTGGGCAGAACCATGAAGGAGAGATTAGTGAGCAAAACTGCCTGGACTGATAGAGAAAAAATATGTGAAGATGTAAAAAGAAGAGGCAAAAGGGGGGAATGCAGAGATCCTAGGACATTGGACAACCCCGGTGATCCCTCCGAAGCTGTGAGCTACTTGGAGAAGTCCATTTTCTGGCTGTAGTTCCCGGCAAAGGAGGGGATTGCATAGTGGGGAAGACGGTTCCTTTCTCTGGTTAGGCTCATGAGATCAAGCAATAACGTGTGAAAGAAGCACCTTCTCTCTGTGCACAAAAAGATGGGGTCTGTATTTTTATAAAAGCCATTAATGCAATGTGCATCACTGGAGTGTTAATTGATATGGGTCTAAAGGAAAATACGAGACATTTCTAGTAATTTTCCATGATATGAATGAAGAACTTGAAATCGTCAAATACGTTTGGAGGGGTTTTTTGAATTCTAAACTCTATGGAATCAGACAGTCTTATTAGAATCTGTGGCCTCTTAAGCCGTGTCTGTCTATACCCTATCTCCTTGCTGACCTTATTTCTGGGAATAGTCCACTGTCTGACCTGTTAGTAATATTATCTTATTCTGTGATAGAAGAGGTAAGGAAGCTGCATTTCCAGAATTGCATCTGAGTCATTTGTGAAATTGCATATTACAATTTGCCACCATTTCTAACAGTTCTTTAACATTTTCTTTCTCAACTGGTGTTCACACTCATGCAGTGACCTCCAGGGGCTAGTTTCTTTTCTAGCTCAAGAGAGAATTGCTTCAGTCAGAGTTGGGACTGAGGATAGGAATATATATTCTTCATGTTGTTTGACTTCAGATGAATGGAAAATTAGAAACTCAAAGTATGCAAGAGGTTTGTGTAGAATTTAAGTGCCTTCGAGGAGCAGTAGACAGGACAAAAGTTATTTTACCTGTATGTTTGCAAATGTCAGAGACCAAGACTGAGACAAACAAGGATGACTTATAAGGAGTTGGCTGCACAAGCTGCCTGCCTGGGTGGTTCATTTGCATGGCAGGTCAGAGTAACCTTGTCCTGTGGTCTGAGCACCCTAGTATCAGGTTAAGTCTACCTTACTGCTTATGCCCTTGGTCACCTTCCTAACGGCTCAAATCAAACACACGTCAGTAAAGAACAAAGTTATGTAAATATGCACACAGGTGGTCATGCCTAGACAAGAACTTGGCAAAATTTCATTCAGCAATATCCGGGCTCTACAGGACAAATATGCCTCAGTTTACACAGCAAACAAGAAAAGCATCACAGGGTAACAGTGGAGAAAGCCGGGGACTAGCAGGTAGGTAGACAACATTGGGTTGGAACTTTCACTCTGCCACATGCACACGAGTGACCTTACAAAAGAAACGTCATCTCTCTGAGCCTCAGTTTCCCCATCTAGAAAGCAGGGACAGCCACAGGGGAGTTATGAGGATTAAATGAAATAAAAATGAGCCAACCTGTGCAAGCCTGCCTACTGTGGCACCCGGACTGGAAAGATGCATACAAGTTAGGTTCATTTTTTATTTCCACGAAAGACATGGCCCTAAAGAGCTCTACCCAAATTCAACTTTCAAATATCAAGTTCTGGTTTACGAACCCTAGTTTATGAGCAGCTGAGATAACCTCTGACCTATCGCCTTAGTAATCCCGCCTGTCCAATTCGGCACCACCAAATAAAGGTTTTATTGAAGGAGCAACAAGTCTTTCCTTCTCTTTTACTAATTCTGTAAGTTTAGGGCTTCATCTCTCAGATCCTCTTAAAACAGACCAGTTTATACCCACATAATATGAAGAACGAGCCTGATGCTGTTACACACCAGAGCAAGTGAGAGCACCCCAGGACCTCAATACTCCACATGGCCTCAGGCTCAGAAGAGAAATAATGACAATCCAAAGCCATCCTGTAGCATGACACTCTTCTAGTCATTGTAGGATCCTCCCTCCTCTCCACTTTTCAGCATTGGCTTTTGCTTTCTTGCCTTCTACAGGGTTTTATTTGCTTCTTCTGCCTCTTGGTAGTTTCTTTGCTACAGAAAATCCTCTCCTTGCCCTCTGATCTTCCCAAGTTGAAGCCTCCAACAGGTACCTGTTGAACGCCTGGGTTGTACGAGGTGGATGCGATGGGTACTACGCTACCGTAGGGGATGCTTGAGATACAAGACGGGCACTGCACAATCCCAGCGCAGGCAGTGTGGACAGGTAGGATGAGGGCTGTGCGGGAGGCAGTGTGTACGTTCCGCTGGGCTGTCACGGTGTTCACTTTACTCAGGCTTATGACTTCGGAAGGGGTAAGACTTCACTAGACAGAGAAGGGGCAGGATGAGAGGATGAGGAGGGTGCACCCTGATGGAGAGGCCTGCCTTCCTCCTACAGCACAATGTACCTGTCCGACGCTGACTTCCTTTGCTTTCCCAGGTGACATTTAGCTCATCTTGCAAGCTCATCTTATTAATGTAATCATAAATGCTAGTAAATTAATTAATATTACCCATCATATATAACATCATTGAATTGTAACAATCCAATGCTTTAACCCCAAAGGATGACTGAGTGGCGAGGACTTCAGGCCCTGTTGCAGGGTATTTTGGGGGAAGGAAGGCCTTTTGATGTCACACCATGTGGGTGCTTCCTTAAGCAGGTCATGAGTGAGGTGGAAACGAGACTGGGACCCTGCTGAGCAGAGGCACGGCCCTCAGCACTAGATTTCAGGGTGCTTTTTGGTCTAGCCATGGTATTACCCGTCTCAAGAATCCCTTCTTAGTTTTGAGTATGGTTCAGGTAGAGCTGGAGTAATCCCCCTCCCCACTCACTGCATTAAACGGGGTGAAGGTTCTATCCCTAAGGTACCGTTATCTTTCCCCATCCACAGGGTGAGTCAGAAGGAAATGGACTCACTCCCGTTCATTCTCTTTGCTTACTATTTCCTGCATTGAGGTTTCCTTGTGTAACAAACAGCCTCTGTGGGTGTCTGAGGGTCTTTAAAAAGAGAACATGGTGAGAACACGACGTGAGTGGAACGTCTTCTGAAGGAAGCTTCGTGGCAAACGCGCCACTCTGGTTCCGGCCGAGCGCAGCTTTCCTCACGGGCAACAGGAGGCTTTGAGGGGAGCTCATCTGTAGGGGATGGAGGGGCCTGACATTTAAGCCCTCTTCACTTCCAACCGATTGCAGTCATGGTATGGAAGAAAGCAGAGTCTTGGGCTCTGGCCTGGGTTCAAGTCCTTCTCAGCCACTGCCTGGCCATTTTCTCAACCATAAAATGGGGATAATTAATCACAGAATTTTTCTCATAGGCGTGTGTATAAAATGAGATAATATGTAGAAAGTGGAGCATGGCTAAGTGCCCAGTGAGTGGTAGCTGTTTACAAAGCCATTTTTGCTATTGGGTTTCTGTCTTACTATGTGTGGCTTCTGGTAACTGATACAAGTTCTGTGAGCCTCAGTTTCCTCATCTGAAAAGTAGGGTCAATCTTCCCTGTGCGAGCCTTAGCACGCTCTCTGGAACGATGTGGATACTTGATAGATGTCGGTTTCCTTCACCCTCACATCATCTTTGTCTGCCTGTTGGCTGATGACTGTAATTCCTTCATTATAATTTCCTTGCCAGAGCTATCTTGTTAACAAGTAAGTACCACCAAATGGAACTGATTTTTTTAAACCATCATTTAAAATTTTCTCCTTAAGGTGGAAAGAAGGAAGGAGTACGTGAGTACTGGCTACCTGGAGAGACACCCAGGAGAGGGAACAGGCAATCTGAGACTGTCAAAGATAAACATCTTGTCCTCCACAGTGCTTCACTGGGTGGATCTGGTCAGCTACACACCCTCCTGTCCAAACTCACTTCTCTGCCTCAAGGATCACGAAACTCTCCCTTACAACTTGAGAGAATCTAGGAGTCTCGGCTTTAATGAAAAATCGGGAGGAGGGAGTAAGTATTTTTGATAACTATTGTTTGTAAAGTCGAGCCTGTCTCCAGCACCTGTGGACCTTGCTCTTATAAACCCACAGCACACTAGAGTCCCTCTAGGCTATTTTTGGCTAAACCCCAACACCTGAGGCTGGCATTGTAAAAGTTTCCCTCTAAATGCCCCTTTGGTCTTCCTCTACCAGAGACCTAGAGTCACAACCAGGTCAAGAACCATGTCCCTTATGCCATGTGTATGGATAGTTTAATGATTGATTAGGCACAAACGTGGCACTGGGGTCTCACAATGGCTTATGGGACATCTGCTACTTTCCTTTTGATTTTCACCATCACTGGCTGCCCTAAAGCCCACTGCTTCTTAGCGACTGTCATATGGTCCTAACTCACACTGTGGGCTTTTGCGGCGGGTGGGGGGCCGGGGAGATGAGAGCTTGGGGACCCTGCAGAGCCGGATGAACTGCAGCTGCCACCAGGGGGCGCTCGCCAGTGGCGTGAGCTCGACCAAGCGCCCGAGGCGGGCGGGCGAGGGGAGAACCGCCACAGCAGAGGCACAGGTTTTCCCCTGGGTGCTTCCTGGCCGTAGGTGAGTTTGAGGAGGTCCCTGGCATCTTTGCTCTAACACGAAAGGCCTTCCTACTCAGCTCCTGAGAGCTGAGAACACACACCCTCCACCTCGAGCCAGGGCAGTGTGGCTTTGCCTCTCTAGGAGACAAGGTTGTGCTCACTGCTGGTGATTGGGCGAATCCAGAGTCTCTAGTTTCACCACTAGATTCTTAAAAGTCAGACTTCTATATTTAATGACGCCGAAGCATCCAGCCCCTCTCAGACCCACGTGGGTCAGGGTCTAGGGACGCGATCCTCAAAGTGTGGTCCCGAGCCCGGCAGCATCAGTTTCAGCATCACTCCGGACCTGGTTAGAAATGCACATTCTCAGGCCCCGCACCAAACCTAAATGCGAGACGGGGTCGGGGGCGAGGAGGCGGGTAAAGGGCGCCGTCTGTGCTGTGCTACCCCTGAGGGTGACTGTGAGGGGCTCGAGGGTGACAGCCCTACCCTAGGGCTTCCCCCTTCGCCCAGGTGCGTGTGGATCACGAGGCAGGGAGTCCAGGTCCTCCGAGATCTCCGTGCCGCTGGCTCGGTGGTCACGTGTGCTCTTGGATATTTTCCCCCCACCCCCCTCCTGGGTCTTTAAAAGGAAGAAGAGGCTCTTCCTTAAGTCGTTTGTGATCTTCGCAGTGTCTCCAGAGACTGGCCGTTTTGACAACCACTCCCTCGCCCCTGCTGCTAGGCCGCTGGAAGCGCCGAGGCTTCGAGAACCGCCTGTGGAAATTTGCAGGGTGGAGAGGAGGCGCGGGAGCCCGGCCAGAGGGGGGCCATCCTGGGCTGCGACTGGCATCTCATGCTGCGGGCGAAGGCCGGCGATCCGGGTCCGGGCTGCGCGAGGCGCGCTCTCTCTCCGTGGCTGGTGGCCGCGGGCCGGGTGCGGGGAACAGAACTACCCCAGGAAAAGCACGTGTGCCTTTTAGAGATTGCTAGGCCAGTGTTTACCTGCAAGGTAAGTGCCCCTTCGCTCAAGGTGTGATTTAATTCTCTGATTTTCTGTTTGAAATCTCTGGGATGATTGTGCTAACATACATGTCTTTTTAAAAGGAAAAACTCCTCTGGGTTTTCTCTCTGGATTTCCTGACAGTGGGGGAAATGTGACAGTGGGAAAGTTGGACGAGGCCCTTCATTCTTGAGTTTTGTAGGCCTGGGAAGATGTATCAGGCAGGTGACCAGTGCTTTAAAATGCATTAACTGGCATTCCTAAGTCATATCAAAAAGTACAGCTACTTCTTTCCCGGGCAGACTGAGCAAAATTAAGATCTGGTCTGGGTTTTTTGCTGAAGAGGAAGCCACCTGCTGCTCTCTTAACCCTTCGTGTTATCTTTCATGCCAGTTCATATTGAAAGCATAGAACTGAGTTATGGGAATAGTATTTTTGTGAAAAACAAAACTTTGGATGAGTGGATTTCTTAGGGAAGTAAGGTTGACTCAATTTTACTAGCTTTTCAAAAGCAACTTGGTGCTTCAGTGTGGTACACAACACTTCAGAGGAAAGCGTTTGCCTTATTTTGTTAGATTTCTAGTATTTACATGAACATTCCATTACGAATTTTTACTTTTGTTGTAAGTTTCGAAACTCACAGTGGCTATTTTCCTTTAGGTCTGGGGAAAGATGTTTGTTATTTAAAAAGTGAACATATGTACTCGCTTCAGCAGCCCATATGCTAAAATTGGAACAATACAGAGAAGATTAGCATGGTACAACTAGGATATACAGCTATATACTGGGGCTGTGGGGATAAAAAAAAGTGAAACGAAAGGTTTGTGCCACGAGTATTGTAAGAAGTAAATACGCCATGACTATGAAAAAAAACGACTCTCTGACTCCTATGTTTTCTGCAGAAAATCTGTATGTTTCTGCATACGTTCGAGAAGAAGGAAAGTGTAAGACTCTGTTCATCAATAGGTGTTAAAGCGTAAACCTTAGGATTCCATTTTACATTCAAGCCTTGTTTTTTCAGTTGACTTACTGAAACATTCTTATTTCAAAAGCAGCCAGTCTCCTGTAACACTTAAGACCTGTAAGTCTCTGCAATCAATTAAAAACACATTTAGTACACATTTCATAGTGGTTCTGAGGGACTTGAATGAATCTAATCACTTTTTACATTTCTCAATTCATTTATAATATGGAACAGGTAAAAGTAGTAAATTCAATGCTTAAAAATCCAATTAGCACTTAATAGATATTGATATGCCCATTTTTAAGAATGACTGCAATTTTCTATGGGTATCCAACAGGTAATGATTCAAAATACATCTTGTAATAATTTTAGTTCATATTTTGAGTCATTTTATATAATACCTATAAATAATAAAATAGTTATATAAAAGACTGAAGGCTTGAGTCATTTACTGACAAGTTTTTTGATAATTACATTTAAAACCCTTGAGACATGTACTCTTGATGTTAGGCTGCATAATTCAGTGCCTAGCATTAATTTTAGACATCATGCTGTTAGTTTTAGATATAATAGCATTTTTGAAAAGTCAAACTTATTGCAGTATAAAATCTAGCCTCTTCAGGTGAGGCACTCTGTGAATTCTGACAGTTGCACACAGTTGAATAATCCCTTCAGTCGTCAAGATATAGAGCAGTTCCACCACTCCCAATAGCCCCTCTGTGCCTTTGGAGTCAACCCTCTCAGCCCATCCCCAACCCCTGGAAATCACTGATCTCTTCACTGATTTTATAGGTTTGCTCTTCAGTATATTTTTACCTAGAAATAATTATCTTGCTTTGCTTTTCTCAAAAGAAGACCCCAGTTCCCCCTTTTTGTTGGGGTGAGTCAGGTTGTGGTATTTTTGTTTTAAGCCTATATACTTTGGGATAAATTGAGGCAAGAGAAAGCTATTTTGCAAGTGGGAAACTAGAGACTTAGACTGTGTTAAATTCATATTGGGCTAATAGTTTTCATTCCTAGCAAATTTGTATTCCATTCTGGTTTAAGCCTTTGGTTATGGTGTGCATCATGAGTTATCCCAAACTGAAATACAAGGTTGTTTAGAAAATATTTATTTATATTGTATTAACAGAATGTATTGTTCCTTTATAATCTTGGCATTTAAAAAATACTTTTATTATACTTGAGATTAAGAAACTTCCCTGAAAATTACATATTATCCAATAGTGAAGAACAAAAGAATGATTGAAAATGACAATTTCAAGACATTTCCAGTAAAACATAGAGTGATTGTAACTGCTTAAGTTAAAATACTCTCCTTAATAGGAACTAAGGTCTATGCCCAATTTATTTGTAGATGTCAGGGTTTTTTCATTTCTGTGCTTTGAAATCTAGATTTTCTTGTGGGACACAGATTCACTATCTTTTGTAAACTAATATTTTTTACTGTTTGATATATTGTTCAATTTAGTAAACGGGAGCTTGTTATTGTTAGGCACTCCTAATAAAGATATGTCAGATGATGTCTTTTTTCCTTTGTGCTATGAAAAACAAGAACCTGTATTTTAAATACTCAGTTTACCTTTCAGAGATCTACGTGGCAGTTACTAGGCTGTGCAGAGTGGCAAGTTTATGAGGCACAAGCAAACCAGATGCTTGGCGTTCCCAGCCGGAGCTGTTATGGCTCTTTGTAATTAAGGGCTTTTAGAGGGGAATCTTTGTGTGGGTGTAGAGTGAGGGTCACCTGGAAAGAAAGATTACTGGACTTGTGTATGTTTCCTCAAAGCAGGACTGCAACCTTTTGTTGGTAAATGTTTTGTGTTCAACTGTTAAACCCAGCACTGGCGGGGAGTTGAGCATATTCAGTTTAACTTCTGCACCGGTCAGATCCTCTTGAATCTCTTCACCCACCGCTCTCCCCAACGCTGCCCCAAATGCATCTTTGAATATGGTTCCATTTCCTAAGAGTGGAGCGTTGTCTCTGACTGCTGGTGTCAGGAAGGAGCAGAGACTGGCTGGTAAGAGAGAAGATTCCCGCCTTAGCATGTGAGACCCCTGGGGCTGATGCTCTGTCCCCTTCTATTCAAGCCCTTAGAATTCTGCTTCCTATCCAGCTCAGTGAGCGCCAGTGGGCTACCAGGGGAACTAGGGTTTTCTCATTTCAGAAGATAGCTGTAACGTGTTCTTAAGAGTTGCATGTGAATCAATTATTAATGATCAGTTCTATGGTGATTTTGGAGTGTTTTTTCCTTATTGCTAATAAGTATTAAGTTGACTGAAAGCATTAATATTTTGTTTTAGAAAAGGTACATTTAAGGCCAATGATTGGCAAACAGGCATTTATACACCTCAAGGATGCTTGATACTTAAGAAATATTTATCTTTTCCACAAAATTCCTTCTAGTGTCTGCTTTGTGTGTGTGATGGACTTCTGTGGGACACATAAATGTGGGGTGTTGAACTGAATGCTTGGGAAAGTGTGATGGGCAGGCTTGAGAATACAGAATAAGGAGAATGTGGCATTTTGTGCTCCATACAGTGCTAACAGGCTACCAGCAGCCCAGCTATTTGGACTGGTGGTGAGGGACTGTCAAATGGAAGTTAAGAAAGTAAAATTAAGAGGCAAAAATCTTCAGGGTGGCCATAAAGATATTTTAACTTAAATTGTCTAGAAATTTTACCCAACACTAAAGATGTGTTCATCAGCATGCCAATAGACTGACTTCATCCTCTTGGATATGTAATAATACCTTACAAGATGCATTCACATACATCATTTCACTTCATCCTCCAAGCATGTGAAAGGCTGCAGCTCATGTTAGGTACTGTCTCTACTGAGGAAGATGTGGAGGCTCGGGAGTTTACGTGATTTGTCTAAGATCACCTGGCTTCAGGCAGAGCTGGGACTAGGACTCCATGTCCTGCTCTGTCCACTGGGCCAGAATATACTGAAAGCAGGCCTGCCAGGGACTGCCCTCCTAGTCTTTAACTGGACGTGATCGGTACTTTGATAAAATCAGTCTACTCTTTCTAGAATGTATTTTTGCCATTTCTAGAGCTGCCTTCTTCTTCTTCAAGGAATCACTGTCAATATTTGCAGTTTTATAAACCATTTTTTCTAAGAGCCATAATGTGTTCCCCAGCCAATCTGTTAGAACACTGTGTATAATCAATGTGTACAGAAAGCTTTCCCGCTGAACACAGACGTGACTGGACAGGGTTCAACACAGCTGTGTGTGCTGGGGGTGGGAAAGGAGAGAAGTCTCTGGACAGAGACAAGGGCAATTCATCACGAAGGATTATGGGCCAACTATTGTAGGCTACAGTGACTAATTAAAGAAAATTGACATGCAGAGAAATGATTAATTCTCAGAATCAGGATGTCCGGGTGCATGTTGTTTTGTTGGCCAGGTGCAATTCCATGCCTGCCAGGCCCAACAATTAAACTGTGTGGAGACTCCGTTTCCTTGTTGTACCAGATATTGTGGTCACTGATGCTTGGGTGTTCAAACGAATGTGTTGAGAAAATCTTGTCCTACTATGTTGAAGAAATTTGCTCTTTTGGGGATTCTTTCCTTCAACCAGTTTATATTCCTGTTTTAGAGGAGGACTACTCAAGTAACCAGAACAGGTCCGTTTTTCACTTTTATAGACCTCCAGTGGAGAAGACCTCCCCTTTACTACCTGCTCACCCGTTTCCCATGTCTACTGTGATGATTTAAGTTCATCACCCCTTGTTGCGTCTTTGCTTAAGAAAAACCCTTTCCATCGGCTACAAGTTACCAATTATCTAAGATGCCACTGAGAAATAGTTGTCACATAAATCTGGATACATCTAAAGGATATCCAACCGAAAAGCAACATAGCCTTTGAATCACTGTCCAGCCACTAGTTCTCCCACATTAATTGTTACTGTACTGGGGATGTACTGTGGAAATTCTAGAGACGTTGATTGGTGTATATCTGCAAAAATCCATATTTTCTAAGCAAAGTCACTGTGGCACCTGACTGTTGCCTGGATGAATCCTGGCGTTTGCCATTTGGTGGTGTGTGTCTGACAGGTCATTTCAGCATTTCTGGGCTGAGAATGAGCATTTCAGTTGCAGGTGAAAATGAGTGAAGGAGTTGATTCTCTGCTCCTGAGAGAGATGTCATATTCATTTTAAATTGTGGGTTCCTTTTCCAGTTGGATAAGTCGGAAGCACTGTTTCAAGTTCATGAATTTCCATGCTACATTCATCACTTTGTTCCAGTAGATGCTTTATGTCTTCAAGAGGGCTAATGAAGGGAAAAGACAGCAGTGGCTTCTGATAGTTTGGTGTATTGGCTTTGCTGAGCTACTTATGCTAACATGCTAAATACATTTCTTTTGGGCAATGTAAATTTGAAACAACATGAAATTCAGTAAAGTCTTGATTGACCAAAATGTTCAGAGAATGATTTTTTGTTTAAACATTTTATTTGATTTTTCCATTAATTGGGTATTAGATTGAAGCCTCTTGTTCAAATTCCTATTCTAATATTCACTGCTTTCCTGCTTCCTAATTTCCTGAATATAATTTAATCTTCATTTGATGGCTGAGAGTGTTGAATTTATCCTGATATAAGTTTTCTTTGAACAGTACTCTGCATAAGAAAGTTGGTGTCCTCACCACAGTGACCACACTCACCTTTGGATATGCTTTTTATGTATTAAATTGGGTAAACCATCTAGTTGCCGTATGCTTTTTTTTAAGTTCAAGAAATGTAAAATGTAATTATTACCTCCAGGTTACATTTTGTTATGCATAAATATAGCTCCTTATGCGTGTTAGGGTAAGAATTGTACTCTCAGTTGTTATAATGTATACTGTTTGAGTTATGCTGTTAAAGTACTTTAAAGGTCTTTTGATGACACATTTGTCTACATAAGATAGGCTCAGATCATATAGTAAAACAATGCACTAAAATACAGTTGGCAAGGTACAATATTGAAGACACAAACACAGTGAGCAGGTGTATGTATAGGTGGATTGAACAGGAGAGATGGTTTCAGGACAACTTGAGGGATAAATGCTTCCTAACAATACTCAGTCCTGGAGCTGCCATCTAAAGGTTACTGATGACCTAATTACCAACTCCTGTGATCTCTCCTACATTCAACCACTCGCTCTAACCTGGGTCATTTCCATGGTTCTGTAAATGTTTTCAAGCAACTCTGTTTAAAACCTTTCCTTGATAGACAAAATGTGGTGTATAGATACGATGGAATATTATTCAGTCTTAAAAAGGAAGGAAATTCTGACATATGCGACAATGTGGATGAACCTTGAGGATATTATGGTAAATGAAATAAGCCAGTCATGAGAAGACAGATACTGTATGATTCCACTCATATGAGGTACTGAGTAGTCAAATCCATAAAGACAGGAGAATGGTGGTTGCTAGGGGTTGGGGTCGGGGGAGCTCTTGTTAACAGGTGTAGAGTTTTAGCTTTGCATGATAAACATAATTCTGAAGATGGGTTGCAGAACAGTGTGAATGTACTTAACACTACTGCCTGTACACTTAGAAATGGTTAAGATGGTAAATTTTATGCTATGTGTATTTTACCACAATTAAAAAGTTTGGAAATGGCTATTTTTGACAATAGTTAACACTATATGCTTTATACTGCATATTTTCTATTAGGAGTCAGCAGTTGTATATATTGATTGGGAATCTAAGTAATTGAAATATGAAATTCTGTACTCATGATTAATAAGAGCACATAGATATTTTTTAAAAACCCAAACTTCCTTGATCCTATATTCTCCTCCAGCTGCCATTCTCTCTCCTGTCCCTTGTGGTCAATCCATGTTCATTAGAAGTGGTGGCAACTCTGTATTAGTTCCTTATTCCACCCGCTCCATCCTGCCTCCCTGACCAGGCACAGGAGCCACACATTTCCTCATATTCTCTCCTTACAGCAAATATTTATTGAGTTGTAGTGGAAGGTGAATAAAATATAATGTGTCTTCAAGGAGCTTAAAATCTAATTGTACTTACTTCTTCCTTGACCACCCCACCTCTACCATTTCCAAGAGGGGTTCAATGTAGTTCTAATCTAAGAAGAAGGAGTAAGTTTATATGTAAGTAACTACAGGGGTGCCAAGAGTGAAAAAAGTGCTGAGGCGTACAATGCCCTCCACTTCACAGCGCACTTTCCATATTTCTTAGGGATGCGGCAGGTTTTCTGTGGGAAAATAGCAGGAGGTTAGAGTGGAGTGATGGGTTGGGGCAGCGGAGTGGAATGGGGCAGCATCGAATGCTAGAAGAGCATGGCTTATTACAGAGGCTAGTGGGAAGCAGAGGACTGATCAGAACTGAGTTTTAAGATGTTCGTCTGGCAGCTCTATGGATCTGGAGAAGGAGCTCACTAGGGACGAGGAGCAGTAAGCAGCCTGTTACAGATGAACAACTGAGAAGTAATGAGAGCTTGCTCAGGTGATGGCAAAAGACAGAACAAGGGAAAGGCACTGTGGAGAAAACAACAGTGTGCCTTGGTGATTAAAGGTAAGTAGATGAAGGGGAGAAGTCACAGCTAACTGTAATGGCTTTGTTATTAACACAAATAAGGAATAAGGAGTGGTTTGGGGGAGGAAAATGATGAATCTTACCTTGGATATTGTATTAATTATATATTGCTGTGTAACAAATTATCATAGAATTTAGCTGTTTAAAGCAGCAAGCATATATTATCTCATACAGTTTCTGAGAGTCAGGAATCCAGGAGCAGCTTAGCTGGAAGGTTTCAGTTTCAGTCTTCTCATGAGGTTGCAGTCAAGATGTTGGCCAGGGCTACAGTCATCTGAAGGCTTGACTGGGCCTGGAAGAATCTGGTTTCAAAATATCTCACTCACATAGTTTGGCTGGAGGCTGTAGGTCTTTGCTGGTCATTGGCAGGAGGCCTCCAATAAGGCTGCTTGAGTGTCCTCACAATATGGCAGCTACTTTCCCTAGAGTGAGTGATCCAAGAGAGCAAGCCAGGATGAGGCTGCACTGCCTTTTATGGCCTACCATCCCTTCTGCCATAATTTATTCATTAGAAGTGAGTCACTAAATCTAGCCCATACACAAGGGGGAGGTTAGGCTCCACCCTTTGAATGGAGGGGTGTTGAAGAATTTGTGGAGATATTTGTAAACCACCACAGATGTATCATGTTTTGAGGATGAACAGACTGAACATTCCAATGAAAATGTCAGGAGGAAGGAATTGGGGGCTTTAGAGAGCCAAGTTGCTACATATGGAATAGGTGACAGCTGGAGCTGAAAATACTGAAGATGGCAGGTTTCTTTACCTAATGATCTCAGTCAACCAGTCTCATTATTAATGGTCATTGTTCTCTTTTCCAGATTATATTATCCCAGTTATGCTAACCTTTTTTTTTTTAAAGGTTTACATTTTTAATTTCTTGTCTTATTTTGTGTTTTTTCTCCAAAGCTTCTTATCATGAAAAAATTCAAACTTACAGAAGAGTTGAAAGAGTGGTATAGTGAATGTCCATATGTGCACCATCTAGATTCAGTAAATGTTAACATTTGGACTTATTTGCTCTATCTTTTTAGCTATCTATGTATCTATCTAATCCATCCAATTTTTTTTCCTGAACTATTTATTAGGTGGCATTCTTTTGTAAAGAAGGGTTTCCCCTCGACCTTGGGACAAACTACAGATCCTCTTAAAAAGGCAGGGTACAGGTTTAATTCTTTTGCCTTAATTACTAATTTTCAGAACAAGGAACTGATGTAACAATCATTTACAATGGTACTAAATGATTCTCTTTTTCTTTTTTTCCTTTTCTCTATCACTATGGACTCCTAGTCCAAAGGGTAAAAGCATATGTCATTTTGCTATACATTGCTGAATATCCATAGAGGTTGTGCCATTCTGCTCTCCCACCAGCAGTGTAGGAAAGAGTCCCTGTTTTTCCACAGTCTCACCAACAGAGTCAAATATTTGAATTTTTTCCAAACATGATAAGTGATAAATGGTATCTTGGTGTAGTTTTAATTTGTATCTCTATTATGAATGAGATTGAACATCTTTTTAAGTGTTTTAAGAGCCATTTGCTTTCCTTTTTCTGTCTGTCTGTGTCTTTTGCCAATTTTTCCCATGAAGTTTTGGTCTTTTTAAATCTTAATTTATGAGTTCTCTCTATATACTAGGGAGATTAGCCTCTTATTTCTAATATAAATTCAGATTATTTTTTTTCCAATTTGTCATTAGTCTTTTGACTTTGCTTATGGTATTTTTATGATATGCAAAGATTTATGTACTGAATTTACTGGTCATCTTTTTATTGAGCCATAGTTAAGAAGGTTTTCCCCACACTCGTGTTACAAAGAGATTTGCCTGTGTTTCCTTCTAGTACCTGTGCAGCCCCCTCCCTCCCCCACCCCTCCCTGTGCCTTTTCTCTCCCTCTCCTACCCTGCCTCCCCCTCCCTCCCTCTCCCTCCTCCTTCCATTTCTCCTTTAACATTTGGATCTGTGAACCATGTGTTGTTTATTCTGGTGTATGTTCCTTTTCCACTGGCAATTCTGTTGTCCAACGTTTTCCCACTGATTTGAGATACTACCTTTATCATGTACCACATTTCCAAAAACTTTTGAATTTGCTGTTTTGGGATTTTCTATTCTGTTATGTAGAGTCTAGGTCCAGTCAGGAGACAGAACTACACAGTAGGTTAAACAGGGCAAGTTATTTTTTGTTTTTTAAAGATTTTACTTTTCCAGTACATAGTTGTATATTTTTCTTTTTAGTTGTGGGTCCTTCTAGTTGTGGCATGTGGGACGCTGCCTCAGCATAGCTTGATGAGTGGTGTCCATGTCCACGCCCAGGATCCGAACCAGCGAAACCCTGCACCACTGAAGCAGAGCGCATGAACTTAACCACTCGGCCACGGGGCCAGCCCCAGGGCAAGTTTAATATAAAGAACTACTAACTATGATAAGAGATTAAGTATAGACTATAAGGAAACTATATGGCACCCTAGAGCTGAGAGAGTGTGCCCAAGGAAGGACAAATTGGAAGGAGTTCAGAGGTCATTGGAGAAGGTGGCTTGGCCCCAACTAGCAGAGATGTTTGCTGGTTTAGTCGGGCCGGGGCTGGTCTGGAGTTGCAGTGGGGAGCAGGCAATCAGCAACTGGTGGTGTGGGCATGCCCTCAGAATACAGATGCCTGCGGGGGCAGAAGGCCTTTATAGCTGCAGGAGGCTTGCACAAGGGACAACTTCTCTGTGACTCCTCAGGCCACAGTCTGGACAGGTGGCTGCAGAAAGGTTCTCGCTGAGTCAAGGTTGCAAGGCTGCAGTCGGACTTCATTCTGGACTCGTGGCTGGGGCAGGTGCCACTGGATGTTCTCCACCCACAGGGCCAACCCCTGCTGGCACCGGAAATCATGGCAACCTCTTCCTCCTGCACGGTCCTTGCAGCGCCCTGTACTGAGAAAAAGCTTAGCATTGTGCTCACTTTAAAAGCTTCAAGGAATTCTGTTATCATAGGGCATATATTAAAGGACTTATTTGAAGCTGAGAGGCAATCTGTGATAACTGACACAGTTACATTGGCTTGTTTATTCCTTGTTTTTTATTCTTGGCAATTCATAGTCTATTTGAATATCTGTTAAGGCTAGCCCTGCTCATTGATCTGCTCTTTCAGATTTTTCCAGGTTATTCTGGCTTATTTTTTCAGTAAGAACTTTAAAGTAAACCTATCTTGTCCCAGAAAAAGAAAGTTGACGTTTTTATTTAATCTTGTGTTTTTTAATTTTAAAAAGCATTTTGTAATAAATTCTCATGGTAAAAAATATTCCTGTGGTTAACAACAACACTGAAAGCAATAAAGAAGTGAATGATGTAGGAAATGAGAGTTCATGCCTCACATCCTCCCCAACCCCTGAGGTTAATATTTTCATGCATATCTTTCAGGATCTATTTCTAAGCTCATACAAGTGTGTGTGTGTTTAATAAAAATGTTTGAACAGTTTTAACAGTTATGGCTGTAGCTCTAACTTAGAAATGTCTTTTGTTTTTCTTTATAGCCATTATACCTGCCCATGAGACTTTGAGAACATTATAATGTCCCTCTGTGCCTCTTCTCACAAGGAGTTTTCTCAACTTGACTTACCTAGTCAAGACATGGATATCAAAAACTCACCATCTAGCCTTAACTCTCCTGCCTCCTACAACTGCAGTCAGTCCATCCTACCCCTGGAGCACCGCCCCATCTGTATACCTTCTTCCTATGTAGAGAGCCACCATGAATACTCGGCTATGACATTCTACAGCCCTGCTGTGATGAATTACAGTATTCCCAGCAGTGCCAATAGCTCCGAAGGTGGGCCTGGTCAACAGACCACAAGCCCAAATGTGTTGTGGCCAACTCCTGGACACCTCTCTCCTGTGGCGATCCGTCACCCATCGTCACTTCTGTATACAGAACCTCAGAAGAGTCCTTGGTGTGAAGCAAGATCACTAGAACATGCCTTATCTGTAAACAGGTAAATCCAGCCTTCATTATGAATTGTAGTTCATGAGCATTATTCAAATCACGTTATGATTTAGTGAGAAGAAAGATATGCATAATCCAAGGTCTTTATTAGTCATTGATTACTTGGAGCACCTAAAACATGATATTCTGAATTCCAGAATATCTATTCTGATATTCAAGTCCTCATTAAAAAAGTTGAGCTTATAGAGCTGTGTTGTGGGGAGAATTCACTGTCATGACTACTATCTTCAGACAATAAAGATTGAGTTTAAATCGCTTTTCTCTTGATGAAGTGATTTGGGTTTGAAAAAGAAATGTTTACCTTCAAGTGAGATCCTTCTTATCTTGTAGTGAAATCACAGTTTAGTGTTCACGACAAATGGTGTCCAGGATGAGAGTAACTGGCAGTATTACAACTTAAATGAAATACTAGACATGTGAAGCCTGAAAAGACAGCAATTGGTAGAAGCTTTTTAACAATGAACTAAAATAATAACATTTTATAAAGATCGATGGGAACCTATTTAAATGTATACTTAGCTGAAATTTATTGAAGTTAAAAAGAATATTTGTACTTTTTAAGTGCAAAGTAACATGATGGATTATTTCCATTCAATTTGTAATGTTTTTAATGATAATTATGGCTATGGAGGGCAGAGGTGGTGTACGGAGAAGGGGGTGGGGGAGATAAATTTCTAAAACAACCAAAGTACTAAGTTACAGCATATTGGATATTGAAATTCATTACTTTCAAATGCTATCATAAAACTTTGGGAAAGCCATATTATACAGTAATTTTATTTTTCTTTTTAAAAAATGTTTGTTGGTCGAGGAGAATATAAAAATTATGGATAATTTTTTTAAAGTAATGTTTTTTGTTCAGCCCTCAAGAAAGAAATATTTTGGTTTTGAGCGTCAGCTCTGATCTGAGTTCCGCTAGTATTTGTGTAATGAAACCATAGTATAATTACCTTCATTTATAAACCAGTCATGCATCTACCATCTCTTTCTGAGAAAAACATGCCCTAGCAAAATAGGGAACCAGCCAGGTGTGTTTTGGTGTCTTCCAGCGCTCCCTTGATGGGCTCTCCTTTCCTCCCTGAGGCCCTTGCCGGTCAGCCCAGCCTTGAGTGCCTGCTTCCTTCAGCCTGCTCTAAGGACAGGCATGTGTTCTCTCTCCTCCCCCTTCTGTCTGCTCCTTTCTTTCTCCCCTTTTCTTCTCCTTTCCATACCGCTCCCTTCCTTTGCCACCCCTACCATCCCTTCTACCTTTTCCCTCCCCTTCCCTTCTCTTACTCCCCCTCTCCTTCCCTTCTCTTTTCTTCACTACCCTTCCCTACCCTTCCCTTCCTATCCCTTTCCTTTCCCTCCCTTGTCTTTCTCTCCCTCCCTTTTCCTCCCTTTCTCTACCCTACCTTCCCTCTCCTTCCCTTCCCTTCCATACCCTTCCCTTCTGTTTCCTTCCCTCTAAAGCCAGAATATAGTATTCACCTTAATATAACTTAAAGTCCACTTGTTACTCCTCTTAAAGTTGTTTTCATTCTAGACCTTTATCTTAAATTGCAGAATGAAAGATTTTGTCCCCCATTTAAATGGGGACTCTGAAGGGCTATTTAGCGACACTGTTTGGAATGACTGATATTTGGAAATGGTTGGGCGAGTTTAGGCCCATCCGCACAGTGTTGATGAACTCCAGTAACTATGGTAGGTCACTGCACACCTGCTTGTGGTTCAGACCTGTGGGTAAGTCTCCATCTGGTCACTTACTACACTCAGAGATATGCGCCCCGATGGCTACACCAGCCACTTTCCTAACCACTTTCAAACCTCAGTCATTCCCAACAGTGTGACTCTTCATAGATCTGTTATCAGCAACAAAGGTTTTGCTTGATTACAGTTCCTGGGATATGTTTATCATGAACCTGGGAGGGCAAAGACATAAATTAGGCAATGTTCATGCTGGCTTTTTTTCTAGAAAGTCCTTCTTTCCCCCCCTTAATGCTCTTTTACAGTGAATGTTTTCTTTGCCCCCAGAGAGTCCCTGAAAAGGAAGGTTAGTGGGAGCAGTTGTGCCAGCCCTGTCACTAGTCCAAGTTCAAAGAGGGATGCCCACTTCTGTGCTGTCTGCAGTGATTACGCATCGGGATATCACTATGGAGTCTGGTCATGCGAAGGATGTAAGGCCTTTTTTAAAAGAAGCATTCAAGGTACAAGAGTATTATTAGTTGCTTCTTTAGTTTTCCACTTTTGCTTTCAAATAATTTTGCAGCTGGCCTGGCAGAAATTCACCATTGGCCTGTTTGGAACACAAAGTACTTGATGAGCAGTTTGGAGGGTCATGTGTATTTGGGGGTGGGGTGGATTGTTTCAAGTGTAGAGAACTTTATCTTTAATTGCAGATCTCTAGCCCCAAACTCCAGAACTTGAATGGGTCTTGCCCCACCATCACCCATCACCGTCTTCTTGTGAGAAGATGTCAAGTTACAACCCGTGTGAAAATAAAGCTTGAAAAAATGTGCACTCCTTAGGAATTGTAAAGATCATTTCTTCCTTTGACTTATGTTTAATATCTGGTATGCGTAACAGTCATGATAGTGAGCTGGCTCCTGTTAGAATCCAGAGGGCAGTAAGGCGTAGAACGTTGGTAGATAAAGAGTCACCTTCCAGTGGATCCCCTGAAATTCACCCCATATTGATGACCATCTATTTGTCCTGGACCCTCCACTTAGTCACTCTCTAACTTTCCTCCCGGCTCATTTCCTCCTTTGTGAAATGGAGATACTCACAGAGTTGTTTGAAAAATGCAATGAGGTTTATTCATTTGGGTAGTTTCCAGTTTTGTGCTATTTTGAATAAAAACTATGAACATTCATGCATCTCTCTCTCTGTAGACGTGTTTTTTTTTCTCTTGGGTAAATACCTAGGAGTAAAATTGCTGGTTGAAGATAGATGCAGAAAAAGCATTTGACAAGATCCAACACCCATTTATGATAAAAACCCTCAATAAAATGGGTATAGAAGGAAAGTACCTCAACATAATAAAGGCCATATATGACAGACCCACAGCCAACATCATACTCAATGGACAAAAACTGAAAGCCATCCCTCTGAGGACAGGAACAAGACAAGGGTACCCACTTTCACCACTCCTATTCAACATAGTACTGGAGGTGCTGGCCAGAGCAATTCGGCAGGAAAAAGAAATAAAAGGAATCCAAATAGGTAATGAAGAAGTAAAACTCTCGCTGTTTGCAGATGACATGATCTTATATATAGAAAACTCCAAAGAATCCATAGAAAAACTATTAGAAATAATCAACAACTACAGCAAAGTAGCAGGGTATAAAATCAACATACATAAATCAGTAGCATTTCTATACACTAACAATGAACTAACAGAAAAAGAACTCAAGAACTCAATCCCATTCACAATCGCAACGAAAAGAATAAAATACCTTGAGATAAACTTAACCAAGGAAGTGAAGGATCTATACAATGAAAACTACAAGACTTTCTTGAAAGAAATTGACGACGACATAAAGAGATGGAAAGACACTCCATGCACATGGATTGGAAGAATAAACATAGTTAAAATGTCCATACTACCTAAAGCAATCTACAGATTCAATGCTATCCCAATCAGAATCCCAAGAACATTCTTCACAGAAATTGAACAAAGAATCCTAAAATTCATATGGGGCAACAAAAGACCGCGAATTGCTAAAGCAATCCTGAGCAAGAAAAACAAAGCCGGCGGAATCACAATCCCCGATTTCAAAACATACTACAAAGCTACAGTGATCAAAACAGCATGGTACTGGTACAAAAACAGGTCCATAGATCAATGGAACAGAATTGAAAGCCCAGAGATAAAACCACACATCTATGGACAGCTAATCTTCGACAAAGGAGCAGAGGGCCTACAATGGAGAAAAGAAAGTCTCTTCAACAAATGGTGCTGGGAAAACTAGACAGCCACATGTAAAAGATTGAAAATTGACCATTCTTTTTCACCACGCACCAAAATAAACTCAAAATGGATCAAAGACCTAAAGATTAGGCCTGAAACAATAAGTCTTCTGGAAGAGAATATAGGCAGTACACTCTTTGACATCAGTTTCAAAAGAATCTTTTCAGACACTATAACTCCTCAGTTGAGGGAAACAATAGAAAGAATAAACAAATGGGACTTCATCAGACTAAAGAGCTTCTTTAAGGCAAGGGAAAACAGGATTGAAACAAAAAAACAGCTCACTAATTGGGAAAAAATATTTACAAGCCACTTATCCGACAAAGGGTTAATCTCCATAATATACAAAGAACTCACACGGCTTAACAACAAAAAAACAAACAACCCGATCAAAAAATGGGCAGAGGACATGAACAGACATTTCTCAAAAGAAGATATGAATATGGCCAATAGACACATGAAAAGATGTTCATCATCGCTAATCATCAGGGAAATGCAAATCAAAACTACACTAAGATATCACCTTACACCCGTTAGATTGGCAAAAGCATCCAAAACCAAGAGCGACAAATGTTGGAGAGGTTGTGGAGAAAAAGGAACCCTCATACACTGTTGGTGGGAATGCAAACTGGTACAGCCACTGTGGAAAACAGTATGGAGATTTCTCAAAAAGTTAAAAATAGAAGTACCCTATGACCCAGCCATCCCATTACTGGATATCTATCCTAAGAACCTGAAATCAGAAATCCCAAGAGTCCCTTGCACCCCTATGTTCATCGCAGCATTATTTACAATAGCCAAGACGTGGAACCAACCTACATGCCCAGAAACTGATGATTGGATAAAGAAGATATGGTATATATACACAATGGAATACTACTCAGCCATAAAAAAAGACAAAATTGGCCCATTCACAGCAACGTGGATGGACCTCGAGGGTATTATGTTAAGCGAAATAAGCCAGTGAGAGAAAGACGAACTCTATATGACTCCACTCATAGGTGGAAGTTAGTATATTGACAAGGAGATCTGATCGGTGGTTACCAGGGAAAAGGGGGGGTGGGGGAGGGCACAAAGGGGAAAGTGGTGTACCCACAACATGACTAACAAAAATGTACAACTGAAATCTCACAAGGTTGTAATCTATCATAACATTAATAAAAAAAAAATTGCTGGTTGAAGAATAAGCGTATGTTTAACTTTCTAAGAAACTGACAAACTATTTTCCAAACTGGTTGAACAATTGTGCATTCTCAACAGCAATGTGTGAGAGTTCCAGTTACTCTATATCCTTGTCAAAACTTGATATTGTCAGTTTTTAAAATTTTAGCCATTCTATTGGGTATATAGCTGTATCTCGTTATGGTTTTAATTTGCATTTCCCTGAATACTGATGATTTTGAGCATCTTTTCATGTGTTCATTGTTTTTTTTCTCTCTATATATGATATGTTAAATTCTTATATATACTAGTGTTTTATTCTGACTGTTCTCTTGATCTGTCTCTTAATTCTTGTATAAGTACCCCATTATTTTAGCTGTTATAATTTTATAATGCATCTTAATGCATGCCAGTGTAAATACCTCCTATTTTAAAAATATCCTGCCTATTTTCTCTTGTTTATTTGTCCATAGGAACATTAGAATAATTTTATTAAGTGGCCTCCCATCTTTAATGTTAAGAAAAGTGAACATTTTGTTAAACCTAAGAATTATTTTAGAAGGAATCTTTGTAATAGTCTTCATATCAAGAAACATGTTATGTCTGCATTTATTTAGGTCTTTTATATCTCTTATAATATTTTGTTAGTTTTTTTAATATGTATCTGGCACATTTCTCGATGGTATTTCCACAAATTTCATTCCTTTGGCTATTTATTTTATATCCATATAAAATAGCAATTATTATTTTGTATTCTACTATTCACTTTCATTTTGGTATTCATTATAATCTTTTTTCATTGTCCTTTGAAAGTTAAAATCTATATGCTGCTCATGAATCTTCAGCTCTTCATTTCTTAAGACTTTAGAGGCTGAGCTGTAAGTGGGAAGTTCCAACAGCCCATAGGTCACATAAAACATTCTTACCTGGAAGGCATACATTCCGTTACCTGCATGTCTTATTTGGTCTTGAACTCAGGAAGCGTGTCCTGAGGGAACAAAACACAAAGTGGAGGCCTGCTCTTGAGGATAAGTGCCAGGGAGGATGTGGATGATAAATGTTGCTCTACTTTTAAAATAAGACAACTGGAGGCCAGCCTGAGGGCCCAGTGGTTAACTTCGCACGTTCTGCTTTGGTGGCCCGGGGTTTGCCAATTCGGATCCCGGGTGCAGACATGGCACTGCTTGGCAAGCCATGCTGTGGTAGGCGTCCCATGTGTAAAGTAGAGGAAGATGGGCATGGATGTTAGCTCAGGGCCAGTCTTCCTCAGCAAAAAAAGAGGACTGGTGGCAAGATGTTAGCTCAGGGCTAATCTTCCTCAAAAGAAATAAAATAAAATAAAAATGAAAAAAAAAACCCAGAAAACTGGAAGTCTGAGCTGACATTAAACTTAGATCTGATTCCAAGTCCAATACTGTCTCTTCCCTCCATTCAGTTGCATATGAATGATAATAGGTATTCAGACACGCTCAATAATTTTGCAGAGAGACCAAAGATATTCTATGTCTTATATTATAAAAAGTATATTTTCCTATAATGTTGTACATTTTAACCAAAAGAATTAGCAGCTTATTTGCTTTGGACTTTTCTTTCAGTTCTGTTAGTACAGAGTAGCATGCTTCTCAGATTGTTGCATGGAACAGGAAAACCATTTTAATACATGAGGTAGTTGGTGCAGTTTGAGGAGGATTTTTTTCTTTTTGCCAGAAGTGGAGTGAATTACCATGACCTTCTTGCATAAGACATTTTCTGGGCTATTGAGTGTGTTCATATTATTGTGCTTTCTGATCCTTTTTTAAAAATAAAATGATCTTTTTAAAATAAACTCTGAGAAAAAATGAAAGTAAACCTCTAGTTGTTCCTTAAGTGCTTATGCTATAAACCTCTGTATGAAACTAATAAGGATGCCATCATGTGTAGTTCCTAGAATTTTTAGAAAGTACTTAGAAGATTCCCACTGCTATGGAAAGTCCTGTGGGATTACATTTATCTTCTAACTATAAAGCATGATGTTCTGAAGTACAATAGAAATTTCCAATTATAAATATATTTTGGCTTTTACAAATATAATTTATTTTTGAATATTATCAATGAGGATAAAAGCAATTACAAGATAATTATCTGTTCCTTAAAATGTATATATAACATACTTTATGTTACCCCTTTTTCCTGAGTGTGTGAGGAACCTGTAAATAGGATGAGAGAGTCGCTTCCTTTGTTAGATTACAATATATATCAAATGGTGATGGGTTAGTCTCTCATGACTATGCTATGATTATGTAAGACTCCATCACACAAGACTGGAGAGAGACTGGAAGTCAGAGAGATGCGCTCCTCCTGGCCTGGAAGAAAGCAAACATCGTTTTGTGAACTGCCTCTGGCAAGGAACTGCAGGCACTTCTAGGGACTGAGAGTAATGTCCAGCCGATAGCCAGCAAGAAGATGGGAACCTCAGTCCTACAACTGCAAGGAAATGATTCTGTCAACAACTTGAATAAGCTTGGGAGAGGACCCCGGGCTTCAGATGAGACCACAGCCCAGCCAACACCTTGATTGCGGTTTTGTGAGACCCTGAGCAGAGCGTCCAGCTAAGCTGTATCCGGACTGTTGACTCGTGGAAACTATGAGATAATAAATCTGTTTGGTTTTAAGCTTAAAATTCGGTAGAAATTTATTACGCAGCATAGAAAACTAAAACAATAACCTTCAGGAGATTATTAAACTGAGCTTAAGTTTTTTCATTTGTAAAATGGGGATCATAGCTCTTTATAGAGAAATTATAGGATTAAATGAAATGTTGATGAAACGTACCTGGAAATCAGTAGGTAGGCAGAAGTGTTGGAGTGTCAAGCTGGGTAGGCATTGCTTGCTGTACGTGACCACTGTGGAGGTCACCTGGGAGAGTGGTTTTTGCATCTCTGGAGGGAGGTGTCTTACTAGCCCAGAACTGTGTAGTCTACACCTTTGGGGATACCCCAGACCAACTCGGCATGGTGGTAAAACCACAAACAACTGAATTTCAGTTTGTGTTTTGTTGAAAAAATCCTATTGGAATTTATCTAAAGTGGAAGAGAATTATAAATTTTGATTATGATCCAATCGTGGAACCATGTCTTTTTGGGACTATTCTTTAAAATATAGTGAGTTGGAAAAAGGAAAGTTAATTTCAGGACTTTAAATGATAACATTTGAGATATAGATTAATTTCACTTTTTCTGTATTTGAGTATTTGTCTGTATCTATATTTGTGTGAAATAATAGTTTATTGTTTGAGAAGCTAATGGAAGCATTTCTTTTATTAAGTCTCAAACTTACAGAAAATGTGCATATATAATATAAAGAACCTTTTTCCTGGAATATGAGTGGCCAAGATTATGCCCCATCACCCCCAGATACTTTAACATGCGTGTCCTGTATAGTCACAACACATTAGTCAAAACCGGGAAATTAGCATAGATACATTACTCCCATCTAATCCTCAGGCTCATTAAAGTTTTGCCAGTTGTCCCAATAGTGGCCTCTACAGCAAAGGAGCTAGTTCAGGATCACACTGCATTTAGGTCTTATGTCTTTTGCCCTCCCTCTGTCTGTCCAGCACAGTTCCTCAGTCTTTCCTTGGTTTTCATGATTAGATTCTCGTTGGCTCCTTTCATGTGGGGCCTGATTTCAGCTTGTCCCATTACTGGTGATGTGCACTTTGATTATTTGGTTAAAGTGAAGTCTGCCAGGTTTCTACTCTTTCTTTTTTCCTTTGTAATTAATGAATATTTTTGTTGAGAGATTCTTTGAGACTATGTAAATATCCCATTCCTCCTTAAAACTTCAATTAATTTATGTCAGTGTAACTTATGGTTTCCTATTTTCTACAATTGGTTACTGTCCATTGCTATCACTATTTATCTGGATGTCCAAATTATCCCAGATTTGGCTGGTAGGATCCCCTTAAACTACCTTCTGTGTCTTTTTTGACATATACCCATAATTCTTTGGGTCCTTCTTTACTTCCTGGCACAACAAGATGTTTCAGGCTCAACTTAAACTTTCTCTGCCCCCGTCCTGGCATAAGCTGTTTCTCTAAAGAGCCCTGATTCCTTTTGGTGGAGAATAATATTTCTAGACCAAGATCTGGGTGCTAGATTGCTCATTGCTCTTGGTTTGTCCCTGTTCCCAGGCTCTCTCCGACATATATATATGTATAATTTAAAGAATAATTTTAAGGTTTGCAATTATTTAAAGAGTAATTTATAAAGATTAATTATGAAGCAAACCCCTGTGTAACTAGTGCTCAGGCCGTGAACTAGGATGTCTCCAGAGCCCTAGCATCCCTCTGAGAGGTGCTTCGGGTCACAGAGGTAACAGTCCTGACTTCTGCCTTCCTCGCCGTGGTTTCACCCCTGGAGCATGCATCCCTAAACAAGTCTGTTTTCTCTACTTTTGAACTTTACACAAATGAAATCTTCTCCTTTATATTCTTTTATGAGTTGCTCATTTACTTTATCGTTAAGATTCATCCATTTGCCACATTGAAATTCTGACCCATTATAGACTTAATGTAAGAAATTCAGGCCATATTATTTATGAGAAAGACACAATTAATAGAAACAAAGGCACCAAAGTCCCCTATTCACTTTCACTTTTCATCCGTTTTATTATAATTTCTCTTTCCTGAATCTCTGAGATCCATGGAGCTCTCTTCATCCTCCATACTGTTAGCCGATCCTGACAGCCTCATCTCTGGTTTGCATGACTACTGCAGGTTCCTACCTGGTCTCCTGGCCTCCATTCTCCATAAAGCATCTGAAATAATTTTTGAAATGGAAATTTTCTCATCTCTTCCTTACATAAAAGAATTAAAAGAGGTACCACTGTCTTAGAGATTGCTAGAGAGCTAGTGTCTTACTACAATGGGCATTAATTTTCTTGGTTATGGTGGCTCGACTTCACAAGGCTGGCGCTGGGCCTTGGGTTGAGTTCAGATCTGCTCCACGTGGCTCCACATTCTCTTTGGAACAGCAACTGCATGAGGCATCTTCTCACGGGTTTTCAAGAGGCCAAACCAAACTGTTGGAGTATTATGTCTACTAACACATCATTGGCTAAAGCAAGTCCCGTGGCCAACCCCAACATCAGTTGGTGGGGAGTATGCTCTGCCCACTTTACGATACTTCCAAGGTCACAAGACTGAGGGACGGAGTGAAGAATTGAGAACAATAATCGAATCACCACCACCATTGTCAAGTAGCAGTTCTTTCTGTTCTTGCTTAGTTTGCTAATTTCTTTATTTGTTCTCTTATTGACTAGTTTAGTTCTCTTACTTGACTATGATTTCCCATAAAAACATCACATTAAATCCCCAAAAAGGATATATGTAAAAGAATATAAGTAGTCAAATTTGGTGACCTGATACACAAATACTACTCTTGAGAAGTTCTGTGAATTGGAGCAAATCAATTTTCAGGTGACTGTCTCATTTTTCATGTTCAAAGGAGAATATTTCTAAATGTATCTCTTGAGAATTCTAAGAGCATGCAGAGAATGTTATTAGTCAAAAAATAGGATATTGAAATATTCCTAAGTTTCCTTTACTCACCAACTAGGCACTGATAAGGCTGAACTTTGGCCCTTGCACCGTGACCTGTTGGTAAGAAGACATCCCTATCTCTCAGCAGGGTAGCATTATCAGTGCTGTTGACCAGGAAGATATTTAGCCAAAATATTGTAACAGTAAACTTCCTTTTTTTGCTCTGCTGTAGGACATAATGATTATATTTGTCCAGCCACAAATCAGTGCACAATAGATAAGCACCGGCGCAAAAGCTGCCAGGCCTGCCGGCTTCGGAAGTGCCATGAAGTCGGAATGGTCAAGTGTGGTGAGTGTTCGCTTCCCCTTTTATTGAATGTGGGACATGCTGAAAGCTTTTCAACTGAGACCCATTTGAGGAACTGGGGACATGTAGTCTGGATGAGTGGAGATTTAGGACTTGGTAGTTATCTTCAAGTATTTGTATGCTGTCACATTGGAGGAGACATTGACCTATTCCCCCTAGCTGCAGAGGACAGAGCTGGGGTGAATGGGAGCAAGTTACAGGAGGCAGATTCTGGCCCAATATAGGGAAGAACTTTCTATAATACAAGTGGTCTGACAGCAGAATAGGCTGCTACATGAATCAGGGAACTGTAGCCACTGGAGTGTTCAAACCAGCTGGATGACCATCTGCCTGAGGCCTTGAAAAGTCTAAGGATGATGTTCTGGTAAATGTTCACAGTTAAAGCTATGACAAGAAAGTAGAATATTTTGGGAGTTCCTTGGGTGGCTATGGGGAAGACTCATGCCTCTCCCTCCATTAGCTTTCTAGAAGTAGAAAAAATGCATATAGGAGTCAGAAACATGAGAGAACTATGGAAAGCACAAGGAGCATAGATTTTGTTCTATGACAATAGGCATGTGTGCATATATGTGTATAAATATATATGTGTGCACACACATGAAAAAATAAAGGACAATGAGCATGTTAGTACAAAAACTGACAACGATGCCTCCACCCTGCTCTCTCAACCTGAGGATTTTTGATTCACTTGTCTGTATGCACTTGCTTGTTTATGTACGCTCATATCAGCTCTGCCTGTACTTTTCTTATTCTTCTGCTCGCTGATATTTTGCCTGTGGTTAGTTGTAATTTCTCTCTTTGTAGCTATTTGAAAAATTTAAATAGAATTACAGCAGAATTTCTCTGAATTTGATCACAGTTCTCTGGCTTCCTAGCATCACTGATGTTCTCCATTTCCTCTGTGAAACATTCTGCTGTGCCCAGGACCTCCCAATCATGGGTGTGTTTTATGCAGGAAAGTAACTTGTGGTTTAGTGGCAGAGTTACTTAAAGAGAAAGCCTTGGCCCTCTGACAAAGGATTGCAAATAAATGTCTCATGTTTTAATTTAAACAATATTTTTAGGTGAGTGTGTATTTTTTTAAAAAACGATTTTCAATTTAGTCTTAGGTTAGGAATGCTTTCATTGAACGTACTAGGATGTTGGACAGCTGTAGCGCTCGTGGTTCAGGACAAGGGCAGCTGCAGATGTACGCTCCGCCTGTAGGGGGCAGTGTATGCGGCGGGAAGAACGAGGGCAAGTTTCCCATAGACAGAAGCTCATGTTTTGTCTCATCACTTCATGCTAACTGTGACTATGCTCAAACAACACAACCTTTCTGGCACTCGGTTTTCTTTCCTCCAAAATGGAGATATCTGCTTCATTGAGATTTGTGAGCAATACGTATGAAAATATATAAAGACCTAGCACAGTGTCTGGCACTAAATTTTAATTTTCCTTACTTTCTCTCCCCCTTATTGAAAACCTCATATAAGTTACGAGTTTTGATACAATACAGACTCATGAGGTAGAGTACAGAGAGGTAGTTAAAAAAATCTTTCATGGAAAAGGGAATGAGAGAAAAGGTAATTGAATTTGGTCAAAAAGTTACTGGGTAGGGCTAAGAAAAAACATTTTATCATTTTTGGAGATTACAGAAGAAACGAGATAGGTTGATATGCAAACAGTTGGATGTTTAGCCCTTTGCTGACCACGGAGAAAGACCATTAGAAGTGAATTTTCTTAACCATGCCTCCCTCCTTGCCTAGCACTCTTCTCATCTGCCCTCCCCAAACTCTCCCCACAGTCTTCCTTCTGTCCAGTCTCGGAGGATTATGGGTTCTACCTGCATTCTGGATCTTCCTGCACCATTTAACGTCCGCCTTTATTCAGAAATCATGGTTCTTCGGTTATCACCTTTTTCTTCAGCATTTCCGATCATGTCTTTTCTACTGAGGTATTAATATGATCATTTAAATGGCAGGAAAATACCCACCCAGACTAACTTCAGGGATACAGCTTCATCATAAGGATACACTGAAATGTAAATAACCAGGAAAACAATCTGCATAGCCATATAGTTGGTCATATCCCTGTCTCTCAGATGCCATCTCTTTATTCACCTGCTGTGTATACACATGAAAGGGATTTGATAGGGAGGTGATATAAGAGCTCCAGCTCTGGATGCAGCCTACTGATGGGGTTTAGATCTGCTTCTGTTATTTGCTAGCTTTTCTGTCTTGGGAAAGTTATTAGCTCTCTCGTGCTGGGTTCGTCATCTGTACCTTGGAAATAGTAATAGTACCTGCCCTCTGGGGCTTTTGTCAGAATGGGATAATCTATGTACAATACACAATGTCTGACACATAGAAGCTTCTGGAAGATGTTAGCTGCCATTATTATCAGTTACCATTATCGTTGTTGTCATCATCATCATCTTTTTGCTGGGACTCTTTCTAATATGGAGCACTCCTGTTTGGTAGAGTCCCATTAAGCTCGCTCAGAGGCACACTGAGTGACTTACGACTCAGCCTGGATCACAGTGCCAAAGCCACGACGCTAGAAATGTCCTTAGTAGAAAAATGTGAGTTCCTTGTCAAGGGTTTTATTTTATTGATCCTAGAATCCCCAGAAATCAGTGCAGGGCCTAACACAAGATTTTGTCAGTGAAAGTTGGTTAAATAAATTTGAATGTGATTCAAAACTTTTCACTTTGTGTATAAACCTATTTTGTAGACTCCTTATCTTCATACACTCTACAAAAGAGAAATGTATGATCAGAAAGGTTCTTTCTTAAACCATACATTTTTTTCCATTTTATTTTGGGGGCATAATCGATCTTATATAGCATCTATAACACTCTGATTACTAATAAAATGAATTATATTGTAGGCTTTTACTTCTTTTAGTAAAAATTTTGATTCAGTTATCCCTGGATGGATAGAAACCTTCCTTCTACAGCAATTAGCCAAGGATAAGGTGAGATTGAGATAAATTTTCTAGGGAGCAAATAATTTAAATTTGCTCATTCCTCCTAACTAATGTTTCCTTTTAAAAATGCTGACAATTGAATTTTTGTGTGTGTGTGGTAACATTGGTTTATAACATTATATAAATTTCAGGTGTACATCATTATATTTTGATTTCTGTGTAGATTACATCATGCTCACCACCCAAAGACTAATTACAATCCATCACCATACACATGTGCCCTATCACTCCTTTCACCTTCCTTCCTCCATCCTTCCCCTCTGGTAACCACCAATCCAATCTCTGTCTCTATGTGTTTGTTATTGTTTTTGTCTTCTATTTATGAGTGAGATCATATGGTATTTTACTTTCTCCCTCTGACTTATATGCTCTCATAATGCTCTCATAGGTCCATTCATGTTGTCACAAATGGCCAGATTTCATCCTTTTTTATGGCTGAGTAGTATTCCATTGTGTATATATACTGCATCTTCTTTCTCCATTTGTCCCTAATAAGCACGTGGGTTGCTTGCTAGTCTTGGCTATTATAAATAATGCTGCAGTGAACATAGGGGTGCATATATCTTTACACATTTGTGTTTTCATGTTCTTTGGATAAATACCCAGCAATGAAATAACTGGATCGTATGGTAGTTCTATTCTTAATTTTTTGAGAAATCTCCATCTGTTTTCCATAGTGGCTGCACCAATTTGCACTCCCACCAGCAGTGTAAGAGAGTTCCCTTCTCTCCACATCCTCTCTGACACTTGTTATTTCCTGTCTTATTAATTATAGCCATTCTGGCTGGAGTGAGGTGATATTTCATTGTAGTTTTGATTTGCATTTCCCTGGATAATTAGTGACATTGAACATCTTTTCATGTGCCTGTTGGTCATCTGTATATCTTCTTTGGTGAAATATCTGTTCGGATCTTTTGCCCATTCTTTAACTGGGTTGTTAGTTTTTTGTTGTTGAGACATATGAGTTCTTTATATACTTTGGATATTAACCCCTTATCAGATATATGGTTTGCAAATATCCTCTCCCAATTGTTAGGTTGTCTTTTCATTTTGTTGATGGTTTCCTTGGCTGTGCAGAAGCTTTTGAGTTTGATGTAGTCTCATTTGTTTATTTTTTCTATTGTTTCCCTTGCCCGGTCAGACATGGGACTTGAAAATATGCTGCTAAGACCGATGTTGAAGAGCGTACTGCCTATGTTTTTCTTCTAGAAGTTTCATAGTTTCAGGTCTTACATTCAAGTCTTTAATCCATTTTGAGCAGACAATTGAATTTAGTGAAAAAACATAATGGTGGGAGTATCGAAACTAGGCATTTTGCTGATTTTAACTTTTAGAGAAAATTAATATAAAAGTTATACCCATGCTAATGACATCCTGACTTACAACATGTCTTTCTTAATTTCCATTTTACACCTTTGTCTTTAACCAATGGATATTTAGAAATATTTTTGTGCTCAAATTTATAGGGGTTTGGGTGTTTTATATATATATATATATTTTTTTTTTTTCTGTGAGGAAGATTGGCCCTGAGCTAACAACTGTTGCCAGTCCTCCTCTTTTTGCTTGAGAAAGATTCTCACTGAGCTAACATCTGTGCCCATCTTCCTGTACTTTATGTGGGATGCTGCCACATCATGGCTTGACAAGCGGTGCTAGGACCACGCCCAGGATTGGAACCTGAGAACCCCAGGCCACTGAATGCAAACTTAACCACTACATCACTAGGCCGGCCCCTGGAAGTTATATTTTCATTATTGATGTATTTTTTATTTTATTGTGGTCAGAAAATATTATCTATACAATATCAGCTTTAGTTAAAATTTTATTCAATACCTAGTGTATGATCATGTTTTCAAATTTTATGAGTTTTTATAGCACAAGCTTGTTAATTGTGTAGTTCAAATGTTCTGTATTCTGACTTTTCCCGCACCTGTTTGCTCTGTGAGTTGCTGAGAGAGATACGTTAAAATATCCTATTATGATAGTATATTTGTCAGTAGCCCTTTTTCTTTCAATCACTTTTTGGTGTTATTTGTATACTGTGTTTTCTTGTTGTTTTGCTGTTTTGATGTATATGAGTTTAGAATTATTTATCTTCCATTTATAATCTATTGATGAGGCCTTAATAATGATTTTTGCCTTAAAGTTTATATTGTTTGATATTGATAGAGTAATTCCAATTTATTTTGTTAATTTTTGGCTGTTATATCTTTTCCTATCCCATTACTTTCGGTTTCTCTGTGTGTTAGATGTGTCTCTGACAACCAGTCTATGTCTAGATTTAAAAATATGTGTGATCTCAGAGTTGCTCTTAATTGATGAATTTAGTCTGTTTGTGTTTATTGTGATCTCTGACATTTGGATTCATTTCTATTATCTTATTTTGTGCTTTTAAAAAATATGTGTATTTTCTATGTTTTTCATTTTTGGAGTTGATCACCAGAAAGTTTTCATTTTCCTCTTCTGCTAGTTTGGAAGTCATACATTCTGTTTCAATTCTTTTAGACAACATTTCTATTTTTAGCATGCATTCGTGGATTAATTTGAGAATTCAAGCCCCTCTCTCTAATAGATATCTTTCTTCCCTAACAAAGAATCTTAGAAAGCTCTAGACAAAATTATTCTTCTTTCATCTTATATGTTATTGTCTGGTATTTTGTTTCCACCTTGTTTCTGTACCGCCAAAAATTAATTATTATTATTTTATTCATTCAATGCTTTTCGGATTTACTCACGTATTTACCATTTTACTTTCTTACCATTACTTCTTGACTTTCATTGTTTCTTCAGGCTTATTCTTCTCCATCCCAAAGAACACAGTAGTATTTCAAAGGGGCTATGAATGATATATCTTCTCAATCTTTGTTTAACTGAAAATGTCTTTAATTTCCTCACTCTTGAATGATAGTTTGGGAATATAATTATAAATTGAAACTTTCTCCCCCGACTCCCATCTTAAAGACATTATCCCATTGTGTTGTGGTCCATAAACCTACGGTAACCGAAACATTTTGGTACCAGCACAGGAATAGAAAAATAGATGTTTGAAACAGAGTAGAAAATCTGAAAGAAGTTACTTTTATATAAATTCTTTATTAAATGACAAGGCATTTTATATTATATAATATATAGTATATATATAAATATATATTTATATTTATTATGTTATATTGTATATTTTTTCCAATGGGAAAAGCTTATTCAGTAAATGGTATTGGGAAAACTGTACATCCATTTGGAAAAACATAACATGAAATATCCTTATGACATGATACAAACATAAAATTCCAAATAGATTTGAACCACAAAAGTGCTTCAAAAAGTGAAGATATAGGAGAATATTGTGTAATCTTGATGTGAAGCAAAAGACAGATTTTTTTTTTCTTTCTGCTTTTTCTGCCCAAATCCCCCCATACATAGTTGTATATTTTAGTTGTGGGTCCTTCTAGTTGTGGCATGTGGGACGCCGCCTCAGTGTGGCCTGACGAGTGGTGCCATGTCTGTGCCCAGGAACCGAACCAGTGAAACCCTGGGCTGCCGCAGCAGAGTGCCAAACTTAACCCCTCGGCAACGGGGCCAACCCCAAAAGACAGATTTGACTATGTATTAAAATCTTCTTACAAGAAAAGACACCGTGAACAAAGTTAAGAGATATATAACAAACAAGACAAATATTGCATATAACAAAAGTTATATATTGTTACTATATAAAGAGATTTTATAGGGTATTAGGGGGGAAATGGGGTGAAAGAAACAAACAGGCAATATAAAAGAAAAAGAAATACAAAGGGAAAACATATTAGTCAACCTTGCTAGTAATTAAAAAAATACAAAGATTGTTTAGTCACCTGTCAGATTAGTAAAGATTAAAAATGATTTTTGATGCCCCTGGTGTTATGAGAAAATAGCCCTTAAAGTATTGTTTAGAGTATACATTTTAAAATACTTTTGGAGGCTGATCTATTACTATGTATCAAAATTTTAAATGTGTATATGCCTTGGTTCAGGATTGGATGTCTGAATTTGTTGTAAGGAAGTGATTAGATACATGTACAAAGATGCATTTCATTGTAATATGTATACTAGCAAAGAAATTAGAACCAACTTAGATTTCCAACCACTGGGGACACTTTAAATAAGTGAGGCTATACTCATGAACAGAATGCTATAAAAATTTTAAAATTGTTGTAAAATGACATATTTTTAATAAAAAGGCAGGTTATAAAATAGTATATACACTATAATCCTAATTTTGTATATAATATTAGGAAAAATATAAAAGCATTAAAAAACCTGAAAGAATTTATACCAAAATTTGTGCTCTTCTGTATTTTCCAGATATTTTCAATTAATTTATTATTTGAAACATACTTATTTGTGTAAGTATATAAAAAGAATATATTATGTAATACATATGCATGCATGTAAACATTTTAAGAATGCATTATAAAAGTGTATTATTTGATGACTATTTGGAAATATCAATGTTCACTTCCTAACTTTCCTCTATCTTCTGCCTGAAGAAAATTCCAAATTACATGGTTTGGAAACTGAGGTATGTCAGCACTCTTAAAAAGAGAAATGGATTTTGTATCCATAGGTGACCTGAAATGGAGACCTTCAGATCATTTGGGCTATTGTCCCTAGCAAGTCATGTTACTGGTTTTGCCATATACAGTTACAACTGTAATAGTCATTGGTATATGCCCCCAGGGTCCAGAAGATAAAAGTCAGGCTTCTGTTCTAAGACATTCTGAAACTAGACTCAGGTCTTATAATGATAGCATTGCTTCGTTTTTACCCTGGCGACTCGGGGAACTTGAATGCTGGGTCGGGGAAGGATGGGAAAGCCCTGTGTTATCATCTGCTCTCCGCCTTAGGCTCCCGGAGAGAAAGGTGTGGGTACCGCGTAGTGCGGAGGCAGAGAAATTCCAGTGAGCAGCTGCACTGCCTGAGCAAAGCCAAGAAAAGCTGTGGACACGTGAGCCGAGTGAAGGAGCTGCTGCTGAGCACCCTGAGCCCGGAGCAGCTGGTGCTCACGCTCCTCGAGGCGGAGCCGCCCAACGTGCTCGTGAGCCGCCCCAGCACGCCCTTCACCGAGTCCTCCATGATGATGTCCCTGACCAAGCTGGCCGACATGGAGCTGGTGCACATGATCGGCTGGGCCAAGAAAATTCCGGGTAGGGCTTTCTGGGTCTTAGCTTTGCATTTGTTTGTAGAAAGGCCTGTCCCTAACAGTTACGGGGCAAGAGTGCAAAATGGAGGTCCATAAACCATGTCTCCATATTTAACGGTTTGGCAGCTTGACTTATAAACTTTACATGAAATATATTCTTTCTTCCTATCTTGACGCACTATATACCTGCAGCATGTCCTGGAAGGCCAGGTTCCATTTTAGAATTCTTGGACTCCTCTGAGTTCTGTGCCAGACATGGCAGTACAAGAAGAGTTGTGCATGGCTGCGCCCCTTCTGTTCCCAGCTCTCTTCTTTTCCCACCCACACATCCATCTCACACAGCCTTGCACATGCTCCATCCTACATGTCACACCTCCTACAGGCAATAGCCTTTGGTCACTTCTCATGTCTGGTCTGGGAGGATGGACCGGGGAAGAGACACACCCAGGCTCTGGAAATGGGCTTGGGGCATTTGGGCAGGAAATTCTAGGGCCCTGGGACCTGAAACATGGTCTAAAAGGAAGGGATCTAGACTTCACATTGACCTGTTTCCTGGCTGTGGACTCCTTACCTCGAAAGAAGGGGCATAGTGAGGTGAAGGTGGGGTGGAGTGCAATATAACCAGTATGGAAGTGGAAGGTTTGTCAGATGCTCAATATGAATTTGTAAAATATTGTTCCAATAGAGAAAGAACCAGTAGTAGGTACATAAATGAATGTATCTGGACAAGTAGAGAAAATTAGCAGCTGAAGTGACATCAATCATCAATAAACCTAAAATGCCACCAAGTTGAAAATAGGTTTGATTATTCAAGATGGTTATTTGGAACCAGCATTTTCCATCCTATGATGTGGTGACTTCCCCAGGCCAGTTTGTAATATAAACATGAAGTATTGCATTGTGTTGAAATTACCATCTAATTACCGTCTAAATTGGTATTTCTGTGAAAGAGGGAATCTGGGATTCTAACAGAGAATGGCAGCACTCGTCCTCCCCCTGGAAGGGCTTCTCCATGCACGTCTTTCCCAGCATCTAAGAAGTGAGGTCTCTCTCCAGGTTCTGAGCCGCTAGGGACGATTCCCCAGGCCTGGGGGCAGCAACTGCCTTAAGGAAACTGTGAAGATGGGGAGAGGTGAGAAGCTGGGTGAAGAGCAGTTGGGAGTAAAGAGCAGTGGGAATCAAGACCGAGGGTCATAGGATCTCTTGGGGCCATTTGTTGGGTTCTGAGCTTCCTTAGGATTTTCTAGTTTCCAGTTCTGTTTTGATAATCTAGCATCTCCACCTTTGCCAGGACTATATTGTTTTATCTTCTCTGCTCTTTCCCAGAAGAGACGATACTGATGCACTTCCCTCTGGCTTTCACTCTCCAAGTATTCCAAACACTACTTTTCAGAACCCCACCTGGAGAGTGGTGGTGAAATTGATTACTGCTGAGATCTGCACAGCTTCTCTGTGCCGTAACAAAACTGAACACTAAAGCTGCATTAGTCCCTCTTTAAGCTTGGTATTTTAAAAATTTTTCAGAAAACTTAGGCATAATCTGGAGGGGTGATTTTTTTCCCCTATGTCAGCTGATATAGTCATTGTCCAAACCAAAAAATTATTAAAATATCACCTAGACTTGATCTTGTTGAATATCTACAAGTGTAAAATGCTTGCTCTCCCTTGGGTCAGCTTATTGTCTACAACTATGGGTGAGATTGGAACATGTGCACATTTTAGGAACGTGAACTGAGCGTAGGATGTGGCTTTGGAAAGGATTTATCCATCCTTCCATTCATTGCTCCATTAAATTCTCCTTTGTGCAGATTTGCATTTTAATTGTTCAAAGATTTGAACCACGTGCGTCTCTGTGCCATAGTTTCCTCATATGTAAAATGAGGATGATGAGAGATCTTACCTGTAGGAAATTCTCAGAGGTAGGCGTTATTACCCCTATTTTTCCTATAAGAAAACAAAGACTTAAAAGGAGATTAGTAACTAACTAGGAAGAGGCTGAGCTGGGATTTTACCCAGAGTCCATTGCACTCTGAAGCTGTGCATTTGGCAAGTGTTTTTGTATTACGCTGCCTCCTGCTTTTCTCATGGCTTGTGGAGGAAGCACCAGTGATCTCTGCTTTGCTTTTGAAGCACTCACCTCCCTAGAGACTACCTGTTTCCTCCCAGTTCCTTGACCAATGCATGCTATTCGGCTATCAGGCTGTGGGAACCGGCTTCAGTTGTCAGATTCGCTTTTCCCGTTAGAAGAGCCTGGAGACAGCGCTCCTCCTCAGAAGAGTGACTCTAACACTGGATGGGAAATTTTAGGCAATTGGAGAAGTACTTTCGGTTGAAGCCTTGACTTTCTACAGGGGCTGGCCCTGCTCTCTCTGCATGCCCTCCACTCCCCACCCCACCTACCACATCCCCTCACTCCTCCCCGCCCCAATCATGCACTGGGCCAGTCAAGGCAGCCCCTCTGGCCGGCAGCCTAGCGTTATCTTTCTCAGCAGTGCAAGGAGTGATTAGGATCTAAGGAAGAAAGATCTGTCCCAGCTTTCTGTTCTTCCCCAGCATCTATCTGGGGAGCTGTACCAGCCCAGGTAACAGGTCCTTTATACATTCTAAATGAAGTATTTGTCCTAGAAGGAGTCCAAGACTGGAAATAGTGAGGTGCACACCTTAAGTTCAAAATTTTCTTCCTTAGGTCAGGATTTAACCACATCTTTGTAAGATTGTTTCCCCGTGTTTATGTTTCCTTAGCTTTTTAAAACTTGCTGTTCTGTCTCTACAGAAACAGGGAGCTGAGGAAAGGGCAGGGGTGTCTCACGGCCTCTTGCTTTCCCCAGGCTTTGTGGAGCTCAGCCTGTTCGACCAAGTGCGGCTCTTGGAGAGCTGCTGGCTGGAGGTGCTGATGGTGGGCCTGATATGGCGCTCAATCGACCACCCCGGCAAGCTCATCTTTGCTCCAGACCTCGTTCTGGACAGGTAAGAAAAAGGGCTTTGTGTTTCTTCTCCGAGTTGTTTGAGTGAGGCGCTGAGTGAGTGGGAACACGGTCCTGGGTGCTGCAGTTAAAATCTCGCACCTGAAGGGGCAATTAGAGGATGATAAGGTCATGAGCTCCTTCACTGGCTTAGGAACCTGAGAAGGGGATCACAGGGACCAGGATTCGGTGTCCTGTGACTCCTCTTACTTCAGTGGGGCAGCATTCACAGGCCAGGCCATTATAGGGGTCTATGTCCTGCAGGGTATGTGGCCACCAGGTGTATCAACTTAGATTTTTCTGCTTAAAAATTCCATTTTTGGGTGAAGTTGTCCTGCTGTTCTTTCCACCTGTAGGGATCAATTACATCGCCAGCTATCTGGACAGGTAATAAAATTGTTACAAATCTGCTAAGTTTATTTTGACATACTCACTCTAATTGCATGTACCATATAGCATTTTTGGCAATAGTGGTGGAAGGAGTGATTATTAAAATCAGACGAAAGTTAATGGGAATTGGGGAATGTTAGTGATGATGCCATAACCTGGTTGCATGTCGTTTTCTTTTAACGAGGGCACAGAAAAGGAACCAATTTTTAATTGACGTAGGTGAACTGTTTATGGAGGGAAAGCTGGAATACACAGCACTCAAGCTTTTTAGTAGGAAAAATCGAACACTTTCTTGGTTTAGATTTAAGGAGTTTGAAACTCTCCATGGAAATTGATTTCCACATACCTTATTTCGAAAAAGTTCTGGTGTGGAACGCTCAGTCGCGTTTGATTCTGTGCACAGAGAAGAAGGGTGCCTAGTGCTATGAGCGGAAAGCATCTGCCTCCAGCTCTTGGTATAACCTCTTTAGAGGATCCGAATCTCCCTATGCACATGTTACAGACATGAAAACCCCCAAAGGATTAGCACTCGTTCTGCCTGTTGTCATGGATGCTAACATGGACAAGGAGCTCTGTTCTGTAATGGAGGTGTTTTGGTGGAGAGCAGAGCCCTTGGGAAGAGCTGGAGCATGGGATGTGGCTCCAGCAGAAACAAACGTAGGTGGTAAACCACAGAGGGAGGTTCTGGAAGCCTAGGACAGGTAGGACCCTTCAGTAATGATCAAAATAGCTAACTTATTGGCATGTATGTACCAGGCACCATCTTCAGCACTTGATGTGTGTTAACTCACTTCATCTTCACAACAGCCCTTTATGGGTAAGCACCATTATTATCCCTGTCCTTCGGATATGGGAACGGGAAATTAGGTAACTTGCCTATAGTTAGAGTAGTAAGTGGTGGACCTGGACTTAGGGGGCTGGCTGTGAAGTCCACACTCTTTACTACAACAGTACATGCCTCTCATACAGAACTGGAAGGGGGAATAGGAAGAGGCTAAAAGGCAAACTTTCTACTTTCTTCTTTTGTCTTGGAACAACTCTATTCTACTCTCTGCCCACTTCAGAAGCCTACTCCTGCTGTCATCTCATGCTACCACGTTTCAAGGTGGCCTGAAAGACTGGGCACCCAGTCAAGCCATCGGTCTCATTCATTCATTCATTCACTCATTGAATTTGACTTGGTGTTTCAATAAAGCCACATATGTACATCCTCTCTCTCACATGCACACACACACACACACACATAAATATACACATATAATTCTCCTAGAAGTTAGTGCTAGGAAGAAGTTCCATCCCTTGATGAACCAATAAATTTGCAGACATTGGGATTGCATTATTTTACTTTTTGTCTTAATTTCTAACTAAATGCCATATTTAGTGTTTATTTTCAGTGACTATTTCATTCTTAGTTTTTGGTACAATTAACTCCCCTCTTTGTATGGATTCTTTAACTCCTGTAAGTATGTGTATAAGTTACTATAAATTGACACAAATCCCGGGTAAATTTTAGGCCTACCTTTTGGTTAAGTAACAGAAGAAGAAAAAAAGAAAGAAGTCATTTTTTTTACAAACTATTTTTAATAGACTCACATTACTCTTTATAAATATTTGAAAGCACTATATTTTACAACATGTAAATCTAGTTTCTATGGTTGAGTATGGAAGAGGAGTTCTTGAGAATTGTAAATGCATTCGCATTGAGCAGGCATTTATTTGGAGTGCTTATTGGTGGATATTTTTTGTTGCAGTTGCTACTACTGTTTTTAACACATGAACTCTGTGACATCTAGAATTTCAAGTCCAAGATAGTTCAGTTTCTTAGTGTATCTATTATACAAGTAAATACACTTTCATGTAATGAGTATGTTTCTGGAGGAGTTGCTTATTCAAAAATGTTTAAAATATTACTTATTCAAAAAGTCAGGGATCGTACACCATAAAGAAGTTCTATTTTGAATCTTTTTGCAGTGTAAATAAATAATTTTCACACTACTTGAAAATAACTATCTTTTGGTGGATCATCCTATCAGAGTTCCTTCAAGTGCTGGTATGACCATATGAGCAACGAATACAACTAAATTAGCCCATTTGTGGAGACTGAGACTATGATTTCTGTTTCCCTTTATTCTTTTTTTTCTTTATGGATCAAGATTTTTTAAATTATTTTTTTAATTGCAGTAATATTGGATTATAACAATATATAGCTTTCAGATGTACATCGTAATATATGTCGAATTCTGTGTGGATTACATCATGTTCACCATCCAAAAACTAATTATAGTCCATCCCCTCACATGTGAGCTTAATGACCCCTTTTGCCCTCTCCCCCACTTCCCCTCTGGTAACCACCAATCCTAAATCTCCGTTGCTATGTGTTTGTTTGTCATTGTTTTTATCTTCTGCTTTTGAGTGAGATCATATGATATTTAACTTTCTCCCTCTGAGTTATTTCACTTGGCACAATACCCTCAAGGACCATCCATGTTGTCACAAATGGCCAGATTTCATCATTTCTCATGGCTGAGTAGTATTCCATTGTGTATATATATCACATCTTCTTTATCCATTTGTCCCTTGATGGGCACCTAGGTTGCTTCCAAGTCTTGGCTATTGTGTATAATGCTACAATGAACATAGGGGTGCATGTATCTTTATGCCTTTACATTTTCAAGTTCTTTGGATAAATACCCAGCAGTGGGATCACTGGATCATATGGTAGATCTATCCTTAATTTTCTGAGGATACTCCATACTGCTTTCCATAGTGGCTGTACCAGTTTGCACTCCCACCAGCAGTGTGCGAGGGTTCCCTTCTCTCCACATCCTCTCCAACACTTATTTCCCGTCTTGTTAATTATAGCCAAATGACGGGAGTGAGGTGATTGTAGTTTTGATTTGCATTTCCCTGATAGCTAATGATGTTGAGCATCTTTTCATATGCCTATTAGCCATCTGCATATCTTCTTTGGAGAAATCTCTGTTCAGATCTTTTGCCTATTTTTCAATTGTGTTGTTGGTTTTCTTGTTGTTGAGATGTATGAGGTCTTTGTATATTTTGGATATTAACCCCTTATCTGATATATGGTTTACAAATATCTTCTCCCAATTGTTAGGTTATCTTTTCATTTTATTGATGGTTTCCTTTGCTGTACAGAAGCTCTTTAGTTTGATGTAGTCCCATTTATTCATTTTTTCTTTTCTTTCCCTTTCTCGGTCAGACATGGTACTTGAAAATATGCTGCTAAGACTGATATCAAAGAGTGTACTGCTTATGTTTTCTTCTAGAAGTTTCATGATTTCGGGTCTTACACTCAAGTCTTTAATCCATTTTGAGTTAATTTTTGTGTATGGTGTAAGAAAATGGTCAACTTTCATTCTTTTGCATCTGGCTGTCCAGTTCTCCCAACGCCATTTATTGAAGAGACTCTCCTTTCTCCGTTGTATTCTCTTGGCTCCCTTGTCGAATATTAGCTGTCCATAAATGTGTGGGTTTGTTTCTGGGTTCTCGATTCTGTTCCATTGATCTGTGTGTCTGTTTTTGTGCCAGTACCATGCTGTTTTGGTTACTATGGCTTTGTAGTATATTTTGAAATCAGGGAGTATGATACCTCCGGCTTTGTTCTTTTTTCTCAGGAATCCTTTGGTTATTCGGGGTCTTTTGTTGTTCCATATAAATTTTAGGATTCTTTGTTCTATTTCTGTGAAAAATGTTGTTGGGACTTTGATAGGGATTGTGTTGAATCTATAGATTGCTTTGGAAATATGGACATTTTAACGATGTTAATTCTTCCAATCCGAGAGCACGGAATATCTTTCCATTTCTTTGCGTCGTCTTCAATTTCTTTCAACAATGTTTTATAGTTTTCAGTGTACAGATCTTTCACCTCTTTGGTTAAGTTTATTCCTGGGTATTTTATTCTTTTTGTTGCAATTGTAAATGGGATTGTATTCTTAATTTCTCTTTCTGCTACTTTGCTGTTAGTGTATAGAAACGCAACTGATTTTTGTATGTTGATTTTGTATCCCGCGACTTGACTGTATTCATCTATTGTTTCTAAAAGTTTTTTAGTGGATTCTTTAGGGTTTTCTATATATAAAATCATGTCGTCTGCAAAGAGTGACAGTTTCACTTCTTCTTTTCCAACATGGATCCCTTTTATTTCTCATTCTTGCCTGATTTCTCTGGCTAGGACTTGCAATACTATGTTAAATAAGAGTGGTGACAGTGGGCATCCTTGTCTGGTTCCTATTCTTAGAGGGATAGCTTTCAGGTTTTCTCCATTGAGAATGATATTTGCTGTGGGTTTGTCATATATGGCGTTTATTATGTTGAGGTATTTTCCTTCTATACCCCTTTTATTTAGAGTTTTTATCATAAATGGATGCTGTATCTTGTCAAATACTTTCTCTGCATCTATTGAGATGATCATGTGATTTTTATCCTTCATTTTGTTAATGTGGTGTATCACGTTGATAGATTTGCAGGTGTTGAACCATCCCTGCATCCCTGGAATGAAACCCACTTGATCATGATGTATGATCTTTTTAATGTATTGTTGTATTTGATTTGCTAGTATTTTGTTGAGGATTTTTGCATCGATGTTCATCAGTGCTATTGGCCTGTAATTTTCTTTTTTTGTGTTGTCCTTGTCTGGTTTTGGTGTCGGGATAATGTTGGCTTCATAGAAGGAGTTAGGAAGCCTCCCCTCCTCTTCAATTTTTTGGAAGAGTTTGAGAAGGATAGGTATTAAGTCTTTGAATGTTTGGTAGAATTCACCAGGGAAGCCATCTGGTCCTGGACTTTTATTTTTTGGGAGGTTTTTGATTGCTGTTTCGATCTCCTTACTGGTGATTCGTCTATTCAAATTCTCTACTTCTTGGTCCAGTTTTGCAAGGTTGTATGTTTCTAAGAATTTATCCATTTCTTTTAGATTATCCAATTTGTTGGCATATAGCTTTTCATAGTATTCTCTTATTATCTTTTGTATTTCTAAGGCGTCTGTCGTAATCTCTCCTCTTTCATTTCTGATTTTATTTATTTGACCCTTCTCTCCTTTTTTCTTGGTGAGTCTAACTAAGGGTTGTCAATTTTGTTTATCTTTTCAAAGAACCAGCTCTTGGTTTCATTAATTTTTTCTACTATTTTTTTAGTCTCTATTTCGTGTATTTCTGCTCTGACTTTTATTATTTCCTTCCTTCTGCTGATTTTGGGCTTTGTTTGTTCTTCTTTTTCCAGTACCTTTAGATGCACTTTTAGATTGTTTATTTGGGATTTTTCTTCTTTGTTGAGGTAGGCCTGAATTGCTATAAACTTCCCTCTTAGAAGTGCTTTTGCTGTATCCCACAGATTTTGGCATGTCTTATTTTCATTTTCATTTGTCTCCAGGAATTTTTTTATTTCTCCTTTGGTTTCTTTGTTAACCCAATCGTTGTTCAGTAGCATTTTGTTTAATCTCAACATTTTTGTGGTTTTCTGGTTTTCTTCCTGTAGTTGATTTCTAGTTTCATACCTTTGTGGTCAGAAAAGATGCATGGTATTATTTTGATCTTCTTAAATTTATTGAGACTTGTTTTGTGGCCTAATATGTGGTCAATCCTGGAGAATGTTCCATGTGCATTTGAAAAGAATGTGTATTCTGTGGTTTTTGGATGGAATGTTCTATATATACCTACTAAGTCCATCTGGTCTAATGTGTCCTTTGAGGCCAGTGTTTCCTTATTGATCTTCTGTTTGGATGATCTATCCATTGGTGTAAGTGTCCCTTTATTCTTGTTGAGGCTTCTGCAGAGAGGAAACTTGAACCTACGGAGGAAGAGAGGAAAGTCCAGCTATCTTAGCTGATTTCTAACAAGGTGGTTCTTCCCTTAGTAACCACGAGATTCACAAGTTCACATGAAGCTCTACCACAGAATCTGAGCTTCTGCTTCTTGAAAAATCATCTCTCCTAAGACATTTTGTGTCCTTAGCATCAGCAGGAAACTGTCTAATGTTAAATGTTAATTAAAAGGCAGAGAACTTTAGATCTGGGCTTGGACCTGTTGTGGATGTTTGTGGAATTCCATGGAATCATATAATTGTGAATGTATGAGTTTGCATTCACATTAGTTATTTCTTTTTTTTAAAGATTGGCACCTGAGCTAACAACTGTGGCCAATCTTTTTTTTTTTTTTTACTCTAAAGATTGGCACCTGAGCTAACAATTGTTGCCAATCTTTTTTTTTTTTTTTTTTTTGTATGCTTTATCTCCCCAAATCCCCCCTGGTACATAGATGTATACCTTAGTTGCAGGTCCTTCTAGTTGTGGCATGTGGGATGCTGCCTCAATGTCGCCTGACGAGCGGTGCCATGTCCGTGCCCAGGATCCAAACCAGCAAAACCCTGTGCCATCACAGCGGAGCACGCGAACTTAACCAGTTGGCCACGGGGCTGGCCCCCACATTAGTTATTTCTATATCGAATTTTCTTCAAGATATCCACAGAATTTTCACTTATAAATTTTCATTTCCCTTTTGTATTCAGATAATTTTCACCTGAGTTCAATATTTAAGCCTTTTCATGTGCGAAGTCTTGAGCCCTCCCCCCGACGGCCGCCCACACAGAGGTAAACTGTGGTTTGTAGCCACATGTCTGTGCCAGCAGATACTTAACGCAGGTGCAAAATAATGTACCCTAAAGCAAGGCCCACTCATTCAACACTTTGCCCTTGGTATCAAACAGAATATTTTCCTTTTATGAAGGAGTGATTATCAAATAATAAGATATTCCACATGTAACGACTTTTATTTTTACTTAGCACTAGTTTATGGACAAATGGTGTGCAAAAGTGAATTTCCATGAGTAGCTTGGTTTGACTGATATATTGTTTCAATATTTTAACATTCAAATCATATACCTTCTATCTTTAATTTAAATCTTTTAATCCAGTCCTAATTCCTTCCTCGGAATTCAGTGTCAATCTATAGATGCAAAATAAATGAAATACATCTCATTAATTTGTTATTTTAAAGTCTTTTCTTATTCTGTTCGGTATAACTCATTTTAAAGCATAGCTTTATTAGGGTGTCATTTATGGAGTATTGTACCTTTTATTTTTTAATTTTTATTTTTTTCGGATGTACATCATATTTCAAATTCTGGATACCTTACATCATGTTCACCACCCGAACACTAATTATAGTGCATCCCCTCACATGTGGCCCTAATCACCCCTTTTACCCTCTCCCCTCCCCCCTTCCCCACCAGTCCAATCTCCAATGCTATGTGTTTTTTTTTTTTGTCGTTTTTATCTTCTATTTATGAGTGAGATCATATGGTATTTGACTTTCTCCCTCTGACTTATTTCATTCAGCATAATACCCTAGGTCCATTCATGTTGTCACAAATGGCTGGATTTCATCATTTCTTATGGCTGAGTAGTAGTCCATCATGTATAAATACCACATCTTCTTTATCCATTCGTCCCTTGATGGGCACCTAGTTTGCTTCCAAGTCTTGGCTATTGTGTATAATGCCGCAATGAACATAGGGGTGTAAGTATCTTTATGCCTTTGTGTTTTCAAGTTCTTTGGATAAATACCCAGCAGTGGAATAGCTGGATCATATGGTAGATCTATCCTTAATTTTCTGAGGATACTCCAAACTGCTTTCCATAGTGGCTGCACCAGTTTGCACTGCCACCAGCAGTGAACAAGGGTTCCCTTCTCTCCACACCCTCTCTAACATTTGTCGTTTCCTGTCTTGTTAATTATAGCCATTCTGACCGGAGTGAGGTGATACCTCATTGTAGTTTTGATTTGCATTTCCCTGATAGCTAATGATGTTGAGCATCTTTTCATATGCCTATTGGCCATCTGTATTTCTTCTTTGGAGAAATCTCTGTTCAGAGCTTTTGCCCATTTTCTAATTGGATTGTTGGTTTTTTTGTTGTTGAGCTGTATGTGTTCTTTGGATATTTTGGATATTAACCCCTTATCTGATATGTGGTTTGCAAATATCTTCTCCCAATTGTTAGGTTGTCTTTTCATTTTCTTGATGGTTTCCTTTGCTGTGCAGAAACTTTTTAGTTTGATGTAGTCCCATTTGTTCATTTTTTCTTTTGTTTCCCTTGCCCGGTCAGACATGGGACTTGAAAATATGCTGCTCAGACCAATGTCATAGAGCGCACTGCCTATGTTTTCTTCTAGAAGTCTCATGGTTTCGGGTCTTACATTCAAGTCTTTAATCCATTTTGAGTTGATTTTTGTGCATGGTGTAAGGGAATGGTCTACTTTCATTCTTTTGCATGTGGCTGTCCAGTTTTCCCAGCACCATTTATTGAAGAGACTCTCCTTTGTCCATCGTATGCTCTTGGCTTCCTTGTCGAATATTAGCTGTCCATAAACGTGTGGGTTTACTTCTGGGCTCTCAATTTTGTTCCATTGATCTGTGTGCCTGTTTTTGTGCCAGTACCATGCTGTTTTGGTTACTATGGCTTTGTAGTATAATTTGAAATCGGGGAGTGTGATCCCTCCGGCTTTGTTCTTTTTTCTCAGGAATCCTTTGGCTATTCGGGGTCTTTTGTTGTTCCATTAGAGTATTGCACCTTACTGCTCCTATATTTCCCATTTATTTTCTAGAAATGTACAGTCATGTGTTGCTTAACAACAGGGCTATGTTCTGAGAAATGCGTCGTTAGGTGATTTCATTGTTGTGCAAACATCATAGAGTGCCCTTGCACAAACCTAGATAGTATAGCCTACTACACACCTAGCCTATATGGCACTAATCTTATGGGACCAGTATTGTATATGCAGTCCATTGTTGACCAAAATGTCGTTATGCGACATGTGACAGTATTTGGTTTCTACAGCCTGTGAAGCGAATAAAAATGTTCTAACTTTGCGATCTCTTGAATGAAAATGATTGGCTCTCACATCTGGTAGAGCAAGCAATCAGACCTAGTTCTATAGACTTTGTTTAGAAATTCATTTTTTGCACGAGGTATGCATGTTCTGATTACTGTGAGTTACAGCATTTATTAGGGCTTAAGATGCCCTAGAATGAAAACTCTCTCTCCACTTTTGAACTATGATTTTGCATTAAAAATGGCATGTATGTAAATGAGGAAATGGCACTAATTTCAATATTTAGGGAACTGTACTTTGGCACAGGTGGCAACTTCTGCAAAATAGAATTGATTTCAGATGAGTCCCCTTATCATACTACTTGGGAGGGGTGTGTGTGTGTGTGTGTGTGCGTATGCATGTGTGCACGTGTGCACCCAGTGTACATGATCCCACCTCTGACTGAGCCTCTCAGAAGAGTAAATGGCCAAACTATTAAACCAGCAATGCAGGACCTGGTGGATTTTTTGTTTTTACCCCCAGAGATACTTTAACACCAGTTTTTCTCGGTATCAAGTGTCCTCAAGCCCAACAATTACAACTTCCGGTAATTAATTGTCCCCAGGCAGAGGGATTTGATGATGTGGCATGAGGGGCACTCAGTGAACAAATACATCTTGTGCATCTGCTACGTGCAGGGCAGGTGTCATCCTTGCTGGGAAAGCCAGAGCAGGGGAGGTGGGAGGATGGGGCATGGGGACGGTTGTAGGTTTCCGACAGGTTTTGGCATCTTTTGCCCAGACCTCTGAGTCTCCAAGGTGGCCTTTCTCTAAGAGTGACTTCTAGGGGGCACTGGTGTTTTATCTCTTAACGTGTGCACGTTCAGCAAGCCTCAGCTGGTTGCAGAAGTTATGGGTTTGCATGCTTGTAGCTTTGTGTAGGTGAGTTTGCAGGGGTGCAAATGCAGTGGCATGCAGGATCCTGGTTAGTGACCATCCTTGCACAGCACAGAATGGGGAAGGCTTCACCATGATTGGTGGTGCCTCTGGGGTCAGTTCATTTGAATACTACAGAGGCCTTCCCACCAACCACCACCATCACTGGAAATGTCCTGGCTCGGGGTTGGGGGAAAGAGGAGGGGAGCAGCCAGTTCTTGGAAGATCTCAGATCCCCTCCAGGCTGCTACGGAGACTCAAAAAGAATCCTTCTGCCACCACAGCTTCCCTTCACTGTGCACTGCGGCTTTTAGAAAGTTTCATGGCAAAATCATCTAACTCCTTGTCAAGGGCTTTCAATAACTCTCTGACTGATGATAAGAGAAGTTTTTTGGGAGCAGTGAGGTGAAAGAATGTGTGTCTGACCAGAGTCAATAGAAGCTGGTATTTTCTCGATACAGTTCAAGTAACTTACTTCAAATGTATACTTAAAAATTAATTGCTATAAGGAGTTCTCAAAAGAATTTTGATTATATGGTTGAAAGTTTGTCTAAACCATTTGCTTAAAAATAGTCTTTGTTAAGTCAAAAATCTCCACGTCTGCATTTCTACCTTCCTTTCCTGATTCTAATCCATCTTCTCTAATTGTGATTTCTTTGTATGTCATATTAGCTTTTTTCAAATTGCATTTAAATGTCTCTCAGTTGCCTCACTAGTTTCTAAATGACCACTAGGAAGTGAGAGTTAAGCCCTGCGTGTGAAAGATTATTTCTTCGTGGGATATTTGCTTCTGTAACATTGTCTTCCTCATGAACGCTTCAGGTTTCTTCCGAGGGGAACATGGCATATCCCCTTTTAGTAATATGTGTCATATCTAGAGCTGGTTGGCTAAAATGGTTTAGATTTAAAATAATCAACAGAAATGGCGTTCCTTTAAGAAAACATTTGGTGAACCGTTAGAAGGAAAATGTAGTTCCAGTGCACACTTTTGCTTAAATAGTGTTTATTCAAATGCTTGCTTTAGAGATTTATAGGAAATGCCCTGTCCTCTTTATATGAAGATAATTCTAGTAATTTCATATCGTTGGGTGTGGTCTCATGACCACATAGTTAAAGGATGTACAAGATGAAATTTGAGATTAAAAGGAAAATACTCCTTATTGCTTTTGATGGTTGCCTGGAGCTGTATGTTCCTTAAATTTCCAAATGAACTTTTGTAGGGAAGAGGGAAAATGCGTAGAAGGAATTCTGGAAATCTTTGACATGCTCCTGGCAACGACTTCAAGGTTTCGAGAGTTAAAACTCCAACACAAAGAGTATCTCTGTGTCAAGGCCATGATCCTCCTCAACTCCAGTAAGTAACCACACAGCTGGGCCGTGTTCTGTAGGGGGAGAGACGCTGCTTCTAGACCTGGCATGGCTAAGGAGTACTGAACTTATTTTATTTGAAAATGGGAAAACAGCTGTCTTTTTCACTTCTCTGTTTCATTTTATAGGGATTTAAACTGTAGTTAACTTTGATAATTTTTATATAAATTATTCATGAGGTGAATTACTAGTAGTAATTTAAAAAGTAGCTGAAGACACTTTGCTGGAAAAGAAAAAAATGAACTTTAAAATGTTTACTGTTTACCTTTTTATCTTTTTTTACATTTTAATTTATTTGTTTTATTGAAATATAACTGACATATAACATTATATTCGTTTCAGATGTAGCATATAATGATTTAATATTTACGTATATTAAGAAATGATCACCACAGTAAGTTTAGTCAACATCTATCACCATGCATAGTTACAAAATTCTTTTTCTTGTGATGAGAAATTTTAAGATCTACTATCTTAGCAACTTTCGAATATACTGTAAGTATTAACTACAGTCACCACGCTGTATATTATCACATCCCTATGACTGACTTATTTTATAACTGTACTTTCAACTTGTTTTCAATGCTTATAGAGACCTTTTACGTGGTTGACATGCATTTATATTTATTGTTTTGGGTTTGCTTTTACAGATTCATTTAATCATTCATTTCATTCATTCATTGGGTAAAGACATTGAGGATACCATACTCCCCTCAAATAGCTCATAGTGTAGGGAGGGAGAGAGAGAAAAATTCATTAAAAAGAATGATCTCAGTGCTGTAACAAAGGATGTACAGGGTGCTTTGGGAAAACAGAAGGAGAGACGAGGGAGTGGTTGCAGAAGGGAATGAAGTTTGAATATCGAATGAGTAGCTGGGCAAATGGAAGGACAGACATGGAAGAATGAAAGAACATGGGTGAGCCAGGAGCTGCAAGTCAGGCAGTGGAAGAGCAGAGGGAGACGGGCAAGGTTGTAAAATGTAGCACTGAAGACTACAGCGCACAGTGCGGGTTGAGAGCTGCTCCCGGGGGCACTGAGTGGCCCTAGAAGAGGCTCCGGCGGGGGAGTGTCATGGACAGGTAGGCATTCTTTTTTTTTTTCCTTAACATTGGCCCTGAGCTAACATCTGTTGCCAATCTTTTTTTCTCTTCTTCTCCCCAAAGCCCCCCAGTACGTAGTCGTATATTCTAGTTGTGGTCCTTCTAGTTTTGCTTTGTGGGATGCCGCCTCAGTGTGGCTTGATGAGCGGTGCTAGGTCCGCTCCCAGGATCTGAACTGGCGAACCCCGGGCTACCAAAGTGGAGTGTGCAAACTTAACCTCTCGACCACGGGCCAGCCCCTGGATAGGCATTCTTGAAAGGTCACTCTGGCTTCCATGTGGAGAACTGACTGGAGAGGGGAGAGACCAAGGCAGGGGACCCAATAGGGATTGTTAGGGACAACAAGAGCCTGAACTGACTTGATGTGGAGGGGCCAGGGAGGAAGGGACCTGACTTGAGGGAAATAGAGTGGTTAGAGTTGGGAAGATGAGGAAGGTGTCTAAGATATGTGTTTGTCGTAGCTTTGCTGTTTTTTCTTATTATGTAAATAATACCTGGTTATTGTAAACATTCTAAAAAAAGAAAAACATAGAAGGAAGAAAATGAAAATCACTAGGAATCCTGACTCCCTCCCCTAAGATAACCACCGTAACTTTGGTGCCCATTGTTTGACAGCTCTCTCTTTAGCTAGGTAGGTAGACAGACAGATATAGACATACAGATATGTAAATATATCTATAGAGAGAAATATACATTCACATGTATGCTGGCATATATAATTTTACGTAAACAGCATAGCATCTTATAGTATAAGTTACAGATCCTTTGAAAGAGGCTTGCTTTGATCCTTCCACCCCACACCAAGTAGCTAATCTTAACACCCAGAAGGTAGGCTTTATACCTTCTTCCATCCTCTAATAATCGTTTAAAGTAATACTTCACCTCCAACATGCCCACAGATAGGCTTTTTCCTCCCATTTTAAAAAAATTGGGACACTGTATACAAACACTTCTCTGCATCTTGCTTTTTTACTTTTCAAAATGCTGTGAAATCCCTCCAGGTCAACTAGGAGAGATCTAACTAATCTTTGAAGCGGGGGCATTGCTAAATTGTTCAGCCATTTCTCTGTTGATGGGCCTTTACTTAGTATACAGTTCCCTTTTCTTCTTTACCATTATAAACATTGCTGCAATAAATAGAGGTGTATTATTTTGTACACGTTTTCTAAGTTTCCATGTAGTTTTCATAGTGTTCAGTTTATTATCTACCCGGGTATTTGATCCAGCTGCTATACCAGGTATTCATTGCTTTGCTTAGGTATTTACTCTGGTTGGGCCTTTAGGTTATTATTATTTTTTCTTTCTCAAATAATAGGTATGTCCAGGTTTTAATCCTCAACTGATAACTTACAGGTACCTTCATCTGGTCATCATTTAGGGCTTTATTAAATAGATTTTATCCAATCTCAGAGCTTAATGTTTGAAACAACAGGAGTCTGTGAGATCATATTATGCTACTTTATTTTAAATCAGCCCAAGCAGCAGTTCCTGAAGCCAAAACTCAGTGCAGAACCTGTGGCTGCCTGGGTGCTAGGCGCCTCCTGACCTGGGCCAGCTGACCTCTCCCTCTCCAGCAAACGCTCATCTCCTCCCTAACACCCCCACATACTCCACATTGGCCCTAGTTTCGATGAAGGGGGAAACATACCAGAGCAATGTTTCTCAAACTCGCTGTGGTGGAGGACCTTCCTTTTCTTTTTAAGTTTCCGAATTGTTGTAGACAGTTGCTTTTGTAAAATATAATAAAAATAAATTGCTAGAAAAATGAAAGGAAAGTGCAAAATCCAAGCCCTAGTTTTTTTGTTATTGTGTTCAACTGCTTTAAAATTCCTCTGTCAATTGCCATGAGTTTCCAAATGCTTACCCTCATTTTCTGCTTATCTCTTTGTGGACTGGTAACAGACCACACCTTAAGTACCCTTGGTATAGCGCATGGGGTGCTGCCCAGGAAATGGGTGGATTGAGGGAGGTGGTTAGGTCTTGAAGGAGGGAGGAGAGGGGGAACAGAGAAGGAATCTGAAGGTCACGTGCGGTGCAGAGACCCTGAAGAAACCTTTGGGTACTTCCAAGTTGGGTCTCGATCTGGCCCTACTTGCCCTACAGGACATTTCCCCTGTACCCAAAACACTCCTTACCCCAGTTCTGAAAAGCAAACAGTTTGTGAGTAGAAATGGTAAATTGTTAGACAAATAAAAATCATAGGAAAAGCCAAGAAAACTCTAAAATACTTTGGGGCTTCTGGTACTTTCTTGGCATTTATTGTTACCGTTTACCTTTTACAACATACTATGAGGGCCCAGCTTATATCAGCAATTAAGTTGATGTGCATTTAGGAAATATCCAGGTGGGACATTTGAAATTGATCATGGAAGAAAATCAACTCTTCCGATCTTCTCTTTGAACCCCCCTACAGACATTACCTCACATACGTGCTGCCATTTCTGTCTTTGTTACTGGGAAGATTTGCTTGAAAAGTATATCCCGACCTTGGCACAGGAGGATCATCCAATGCTAGATCATGGGGCTTCTCTAACTTGCAGAAATAACTTAGGACTCTTCTCTGTGCAGCAAAGCGCTTCTTGGAAAGCGGTTTGCTTCTTGTTATGACACTTTGCATTATAAAGCCTTCTGTTTGGCAAGGCTCCTTACAATCATTTTAGCCTCCAAGACATCATATTGTGTTGTTGTGAAAGCTAGAAGCATCATCTGTGCAAATGGGAAAGACTAAGGCTGGGGTGTTCCTCCTGCAGCATTTGACAGAACTGCCGTATTAAGAGAAGTACAGAGAGTGAGGCAGCCGTGTGATGTAATTACCCCTTGTGATGGGGTAGAGGAGTAGAATTAGTTTACAGTTAAATCTGAATTTAAGAAATCTTCCTTTAAGAAAGTTTCTTTCTTGCTTGGTAATCATAACAGTTGTCAAAATCAATTTATTCTGTTCAGCATTGCTGTTAAGAAAATGCGATTCTATTTCTACTGGAAAATTTCCACTATCAGGAGAGCTGGGTCTTTTCTATGCTAGATTTTAAGCATTTGAAGGTACTGGGTTTTTTTCTTCTGGATTATTCGTAGCATTAAATTAAAAGCAAAAGCAAGGACAGAATCTACTTTCCCACCTTAAATTTTAAAAACTCTGGCAGAATATATAAAACGGACATTGGACATTGGACAATAGGCCACACAGGCTGCACAGGAAAGTGATCCCCAAGAGAAGGGACACAAACAAAGTGAGCCCTTTGATTACCCAGTTTACTGCCTGAAGCTGGTTCCCAGGTTGCAACGTAGGGAGAGGTAACCCAAGTAGACACCAGTGTCTCCTGGAACTGAGGAGACAGAGTTGTGAATTTGGGGAGGCTGAGGCAGCTAGGATTTGCACGGGAGAGTACTGGAGAGCAGAGAACTGCACACAGAGGCTTTAGAAATCTGCAAAGCGTCCCCTTCAAGTCTTCAGCTGAGCACTAATTTGCTCATGCTTGTGAGGATACTAACCATGGACAGGGAAAGAACCCCCAGAAAGGAGTAGGCAGAGCAATCCCTGGAGTTCACACAGGGCCAGGAGTAGTTTATGTTGTCACCAGCCAGAGGGGAAAACCTTGTGTATGTTGGACATTGGGTGTAGTGCTCAGAAAGGTATTGCCTCAGCAGTGGAGTGAATTAGCCCTAGACTAAAGGCTGCTCTGGTCCTACCAGACAGAACGTAAAAGGAAGCCTGAAGGGTCAGGCCAAATAACTCAACTGCATCCCGGAACAAAGCTCAAGAATATTTAAAGGAATACAAGAACATCCAACACCCAGCTAGGTAAAACTCACCAGGTCTGGTAACCAATCAAAAGTTAGCAAGCATGCAAATAAGCAGAAAATATGACCTATAGTGAGAAGAAAACCAGCCAATTGGAAAAGACCCCAAAATGACACAGACGATGGAATTAGTAGACAAGGACTACTAATTAAAACACAGTTACTGTAACTGTATTCAATATATCCAAGAAGTAGAGGAAAACGTGAACAGGTTAAGTAGAAACATGGAAAATATGACACACATGCAAATTGAACTCCTAAATGTGAAAACTGTGTCTATGTGGGATTTACATCTGATTAGGCATAGCAGAAGAAAAAAGTAGTGGATATGAAGTCATAGTGATAGAAACTATCAAAAACAAATGGAAAGAAAAAAAGAGTTAAAAAAATGGACATAGGGGCCAGCCCCGTGGCCGAGAGATTAAGTTCGTGTGCTCCGCTTCAGCAGCCCAGGGTTTTGCTGGTTCGGATGCTGGGCGTGGACATGGCACCACTCCTCAGGCCACACTGAGGTGGCATCCCACATGCCACAACTAGAAGGACCCACAACTAAAATATACAGCTGTGTACTGGGGGGATTTGGGGAGAGAAAGCAGGAAAAAAAAAGAAGATTGGCAACAGTTGTTAGCTCACGTGCCAATCTTTAAAAAAAAAATCAACAGAGTATTAGGGAGGTATGGGACAACTATAGTTGTTAAATACCTGAATTTGGAGTCTCAGAAAGGGGGGTAGAAAAATACTTGAAGAAACAATGGCTGAAAATTTTCCGAATTTAATGAAAACTATAAACACAAAGATCCAAGAAGCTCAATGAATCTCAAGCACAAAAAACCATGAAAAAAACCACACCAACATACATCATAATTGAGTTGCTTAAGACCAATGATTAAGAAAAAAATCTTGAAAGCAGTCAGAGAATAAAGATATTTATAGACAAAGGAACAAAGACAAGGATGACAACAATTTCTATTCTGATGCAAGCCAAGGAGACAAAGGAACAGAATCTTTAAAGTACTTTAAGAAAAACGTGTTAATGAAGAATTCCTTACACCATGAAAATATCTTTCAAAAATGAAGCCCAAAAAAAATATTTTCAGACTTAAAAATGGAAAGAATTCATCACTTCCAGACCTACACAATAAGAAATATTAATGGAAGTCTTTCAAGCACGAAGAAAGTGATGTCAGATGGAAACATGGATCCACACAAACGAGTAAAGAGGACCTGCAAATGGTAACAACGTGGGTAAATATAATGTTTTTTTTCTTATTTAAAACTCTTTATTTATCTTTAAAAGATAATCTAGTGTTTAAAGAAAAAATAATAGCAATATATTGTGGGTTTATGTAGAAGTAAAATATGACAAGAGCACAAAGGCTGAGAAAGGACAAATGGAAGTATACAGTTCTTATTTTGTATGAAAGTTTACTTGAAGTATTACTTGAAGATAAACTGCAATAAATTAAATACATATATCATAAATCCAAATGCATCTACTAAAATAACTCAACACATTTAGAGCTAATATACCAACAAAGGAGATGATAGGAGATAAAATGGAACCATAAAAAATAGTCAATCCGAAAGAAGGCAAAAAAAAAAAAGCAAACAAAGTATAGACAGGACAAATAGAAAACAGCAACTTGAGCTAATTGACGTTTATAGAACCCTCCACCCAACAACAGCAGAATATACATTCTTTTCAAGTGTTCATGGAATATGTACCAGGATAGACCATATTCTGGTCATAAACTAAGTCTTTACATTTAAAAGGATTTAAGTTATACAAAGTATTTTCTTTGACACAGTGAAACTAAATTAGAAACCAATAATAAAAAGATCTTGGAGGGGCCGGCCTGGTGGCGCAGTGGTTAAGTGCACATGTTCTGCTTCAGTGGCCCGGGGTTCGCTGGTTCGAATCCTGGGGTGCGGACGTTGCACCACTTGGCAAGCTGTGCTGTAGCAGGTGTCCCACATATGAAATAGAGGAAGATGGGTGAGAATGTTAGCTCAGGGCCAGTCTTCCTCAGCAAAAAGAGGAGGATTGGCAGCAGATGTTAGCTCAGGGCTAATCTTCCTCAAAAAAAAAAAAGATCTTGGAAAATTCAAAACGTTTGGAAACCAAATAACATACATCTAAATAACCTATGTATCACAGAAAAAACAAAGTAAAATTAGACAATATTTTGAACTCACTTAAAATGAGAGTACAACATAGCAAAATTTGTGGGTTGCAGCTAAAGTAATAGTTTGAGGGAAATTTATAGCACTTAAGGCCTTATTAGAATACAGGAAAGGTTTCAAATTAATTTGAGAAGATCAATAAAATTGATAAGCCTCTAAGTAGACTGATTGGGATAAAGGAAAGAAGACACAATATCATGAGTGAGAGAGGTGACACTGCTATTCTGTGGATATTAAAAAGAATAATGAGGTAATAGTATGAACAACTTTATGTCAATACATTTCAATACATAGATGAAATGGACAAATTCCTTGAAGGACACAAATTACTGAAAGACACATCAAGAAGAAATGTAAAAATCTTGAATAGCCGTATATCTATTAAAGAAATTGAATTTGTAGTTAAAAACTTTCCCACAAAGAAAACTCCAGGCCCAGATGACTTTTCTGGTAGAATTCTACTGAACATTTAAGGAATAAATAATACCAAGTTTACACACATTCTTGCAGAAAATTGAGGAGCAGGGAATACTTTCCAACTCATTCTATGAGGCCAACATAACTCTGATAGGAAACCCAGACCAACATATTGGAAGAAAAGAAGACAACAGGCCAGTATCTCTCATGCACATGGATGCTAACATTTTTTATAGAATTTTTGCATCTCTAAAAAATTTTAGCGAACAGAATCCAATAGTATATTATGAACTTGTGGAATTTCCCCAGGAATATAAGATTTCTTTAACATTTGAGAATCAATCAACATAATTCACTGTATTAACAGAATAATAATGAAAAAACCATACAATTATCTCAATAGATGCAGAGAAAACATGTGACAATATCTAATACCCATTCCCGCTAAAAAAAACTCTCAACAAACTATGAATAGAAGGAAACTTCCTCAACCTAATAAAGGGCATTTATGAAAAACCTACATTAGGTTTTATACTTAGTATTATACTTAATCATGATCAGGAACAAGGTAAGTATGTCCACTCTCATTAATTCTATTCAAGATTTTACTAGAAGTTCTAGCCAGTGCAGTAAGGCAAGAGAAGAGATAAAAGGCATCCAGATTGGAAAGGTAGAAGTGAAATTCTTTATTTGAAAACATGATAATATGTAAAAAATCCCAAGGAATCTACAAGAAGCTGAGTTTGGTAAGGTTATAGGATATAAAGATAATATATAAAAATCAATTTTATTTCTTTATGGTAGTGATGAACAATTGGTGATTGAAATTAAAAGTCCATACCATTTATAATAGCATGAAAAATTATGAAAAATTTGGGATAAATTTGATAAAAGATATGAGACTACCTACTGAAATCTCAAAGCATTGCTGGAAAAATTAAAGTAATCCTAAATAAATGGACAGATGTGTTATGTTAATGAGTTAGAGGGTTCAGTATTGTTAAGAAGTCAGTCCTCCCCAAATAATCTATAGATTCAACGTGATCTCAACAAAAAGCTCAGCAGGCTTTTTTGGTAGAAATTGACAAACAGATTTGTAAATTCATATGAAAATGCAATGGACCTACAATAGCCAAAACAACTTTGAAAAAGAACTAAGTTGGAGGACTTATACTACTGGACTTCACAATTTATTATAAAGCCACAGTAATCAAAACAATATGTGTTGACATCAAGATCAACAAATAGATCAATGGAACAGAATAGAGAGTTCAGAAATAGACCTAATCAACAATTGATTTTCAACAAAGATGTCAAGGTAATGGGGAAAGAATGAAAGAATTGATAATGGATAGATACAGGCAAAAACTGAACCTTGAGCAGATCTCATTCTATATTACAAAAATTAACTCAAAATGGATCATAGACCTAAATGTAAAGACTAAAATTATAAAACCATTAAAATGTAGGAAAAAATCTTGTTCACATTGGGTTTGGCAAAGATTTCTCTAATAGGACTCAAATAATGCAAACTTTTAAAAAATTCATAAATTGGGTTTCATTATAATTAAAACCTTTTGCTTTTCAAAAGGTGCTCTTGTGAAAATGAAAAGATAAGCCACAGACCAGGAGAAAAGCTTTGCAAAACATGTATTCAACCAAGGACTTATATCTAAATGTGTAAAGAACTGCTTCAATTCAATAGTAATAAGAAAAACAGTCCACTTAAAAAATAGCCAAATGTTTGAACAGACACTTCATCAAAGAAGATGTACTGATGTCAAAAAATTACATGAAATGATGCTAAAATTATTGATTAGAGAAATGCAAATTAAAATCAGAATAAGGAACTACTACATACCCAATAGGATGACTGAAATTAAAAACACTGAACATATCAAGTGTTTGTGAGGATGTGGAATAATGCGAACTCTCATACCCTGCTGGTGGGAATGTAAATTGGTACAACCACTTTGAAAACCTGTTCAGCCTTTTCTTAAAAAGTTAAGCGTGTACCTACCAGGTAACCCAGTCATTCCACTCTGTAGTATTTACTGAAGAGAGATGGAAGCATATGCTCATGCAAAAACTTGTACACAAATGTTCATAGCAACTGTATTTGTAATAGCCAAAAACTAGTAACAACCCCAATGCCCACCACTAGGTGAAAGGATGAGCAAACTGTGGTATATCCACGCAGTAGAATGCTACTAAGCATTAAAAAGGATTGGACTACTGACAGATACATGCAGCATTATGAATATCAAAATAATGGAACTGAAAGAAGACAGACACAAAGGCATACATACTGTAAGACCTCGTTTATATAAGATTTCAGAAAATGCAAGCTAATCTATACAACAGATCCGTAGTTGCCAGGGGATGGATGGGGGTTGGGAGAGAGGGAGGGAAAAACAGAAAATAAAACAAAACAAAAAAGATGAGAGCAAAGACTGCAGCCTGAGTGGAAAAGACACAGCCAAGCAGGGAACTGAATCCAGTACTAGGTGGAGGCCGGGAAGGATGAGGGTCAGGAGAGGAGAAATGGAGTACGTTTCTTAAAGTCAAAAGACTGTGGATACTCTCTGTCCCATATTAGAACAGCAGAGTCTCCAAGGGCTGCTACTTGGCTGCTGCTAGCTTGCCTTGTCGTGTTAGGTAAGCATTGGGCTCTCTGGAGATGGTCTTCTGTATAAGTTGGCCTCCTGTTTCCCTGCATATATGACAAGCTCAAATTGGGATTATGTCACTCAATCAGGTCCGCACTGGTATCAGCATGCTAGGTGGCCGGGTCAGGATTTGTCAGTAGTTGTGTGTGTGTATGTGTGTGTATGTGTGTGTATGTGTGTGTGTGTGTGTTTACAGCCAAGACAGTGTTTTTATTTTTAGCAGAACTAAGAGGTATAATTAACATACAATAAACTGCACATGTTTAAAGCACACAATTTTATGCCTTTGGGCATTTATATATGCCTCTGAAAGTATCACCGCGATCAGGATAATTAACATATCCATCACACTCAAAAGTTTCCTTGTGCCCCTTCATAATTCCTCTCTCCCTCATTCCCTCCCCCCTCCAGTCCCAGGCAACTGCTGATGTAATTCCTGTCACTATAGATTAGTCTGCATTTTATAAAATTTTAGTTAGATGTAATTTAGGGTGACCAACCATTCAGATTTGCCTGGGACTGAGGAGTTTCCCAGGAGGCAGGATTCTCAGTCATGCTAACAGGTGTGTAATGGTATATTATCGTGGTTTATTTGGCATTTTCCTAATGACTAATGATGGCTATTTTTTCATATGGTTGTTTGTGATCTGTATATCTTCTTTGGTGAAGTATCTGTTGAAATAGCCCATTTTTAATGAGATGTTTGTTTTCTTTCTTTTTCAATTGAGGTATAATTGACATACTGTATTATATTAGTTTCTAGTGTAAGTAGTTATGTTTTAAATAGCTGCATACTTCTGGGTTATTTATCTCTTCTAAGAATGGATATAGTATGGAATGAAAATTAACTTTATTATCCAATTAAATTTCAATTCAGTAAATATTTATTGAGTTCCTGGTATGTGTCAATGACTTCTAAATACTAAAAATGTCAAAATGAACTAGATACAGTGCTTTGGGTCTGGAATAGGGATGTACACTCAAACAGTTGATCAGGGGTCTGAGCCTTGCTGGGCTTGAGAAGTGCATCTTCCTCTCTATGGGGAGAGATGGGAAAAGGACGCCACCATTCTAGCTTCTCTCTCAGCAAACCCTCCTCTGCCAAACACAGATGGGATGTGGGGGTACCTGGAATTACTGTATTATACTCAGCCTTCCATGTGGCTCCTGAAACTCAGAGACAACAGAAAATGTTGCCTTTAACAACCTGTTGCAATGTTTGTTAGAAAGTCGAAGGTGTTATGCAAGTGTGGTAGTTAACATAATGACATATCTAAGGTAAGAGTGGTGGGACCAGCCATCTTGTCACCCAGACACCTGAAGACTAGATAAGTCTTTCCTTGGATAGAATTAGAGGCTACAGATTCTAGGAAACAGAGCAGAATCAATCTGCAAATAATTAGTCTTTAAAAATATTTAAAATTAGGAATAGGTCTATTTATCTAAATGATTTTAAGATTTAAAAAGGATGAAATTTTTCATTAAATGAAAGAAATGGAGAGTTAGAACCCAGTGATCATATTTTACATTAAGAAAATTATCAAGCCGTCACCTCCAGGCCCCGGTTCCCTGTGAGTTTATGGGGATTTTTCCCATGAAGGGGTGAGTGGAGGAGGCAAAGGCACAGAAGGAGGCTGAAGAGGCAGACAGGTCCTTTCCTGCTCATCAAGAATGTGGGTGCAAAGCACTGTGGACATCAGCCTGCTGGTTTCACATCAAAGGCACCTTTTGAACACCGGTCGGTTCTCCTGTTGCTGGGATAGGAGGTGGTGACAAAGGAGACGGTCGCAGCTAGAGCTCCCCTTCCTCAAAGCAAACAGGCAAACAGACACACACCACTACACCTCCCAAAAGCCAGAACATTTTCCTTTGGTTAGTATTCTGGGATTTTTATTACATTTGAGATCTTCTGATTTATTTGACTTCAGTCAAGGAAAGCTTGTGTCTTCATCCTTTGAACGCTTAGGATGTGGCAAATCTTGGGGGGATTGCCATCTCCCCCATGTCCTCATGGAATGTCATCAGGTGGGCTAGTGAGAGGAACACACAGCTGTTCCCAGGCAATAAAGAGGAGAGAAGATTATGTCCTTGATTTTATTTTATTTTCTTTGGTATCTGTGGGGCATGGTGCCAAGATCTTGCTTTTTTTACTGTATTTCTTTAGTTTCATGGAAAGTAATTTAATTTGATTCTAAAATGAATCCTAATCGATGTTCTTACTTTTGGAGTTGGAGGGAGTCAATTTTTGTTGTTTCCTATGTCTTGGCAATGAGGGACCTGCGGGTGGGGGCTTTGGGTCTTGTCGCTTGCCCCCTCTCAGAGCCTGCCACTTAGCAATTACCCTGTACAGCATGTTCGGTGAGCAGAGAGCGCGTGGATGCTCAAGTGCAGGCGCGGCACTGCTGACTGAAGGGAGAGGCAGGCAGCCTCCTGTTCCTCCTGATGTTCTTCAGCCCGCTTCATTCCCAGGATGATGTTATGTAGGTTCATCTTTTTGCATATAAAATCTTTTGGCATATATAAAATTAATATAGCATATGCCTTTCCAAAACTGCAGTGACTGCCATCCACAAGCACCTTGTCAATGATTGACGATGATGGTCCTGCTGGAGCTGGCTGCCCCCATAACCTATAGAAGACCCTTGCCCTTGGCAGTGACTATTCATTTATGAAGAGGGTGACCCACCAGCCAACACACATTATCTGAGGGGGGCCTCGATCAGACAGAGGGACACCCCCAGGGGCTTTTATGTTACTGTAATTTTGGTTATGAGGATTTATTTTATCAGGTTTTAATGACAGCCTTATTGTGATGTAATTCATATACCAAACAATTCACCCATTTAAAGTATGCAATCCAGTGGCTTTTAGTATATTCATAGACTTATGCAACCATCATTGCAACCAATTTTAGAACATTTTCATCACCCCAAAAGAAGCCCTGAACTCCTTAGCGATCTCTCCCCAGTCTGTCCCACCCTCACTCCTAGGCAACCACTAATCCACTTTCTCTCTGGATAGATTTGCCTGTTCTTGACAGTTCGTATAAATGGAATCATACAAAATGTGGTCCTTTGTGCTTGGGTTCTCTCACTTAGCGTAATGTTTTCAAGGTCCATCCATGTTGTAGCATGAATCAGTACTTCATTCCTTTTTATGGCTGAATAATATTCCATTGTGTGGCTATACCACATTTTATTTCTTAGTTGATGGGAATTTGGTTTGTTTCTACTTCTAGGCTGTTATAAGTAATGTTACCATGAACATTTGTATACTAACTGAGGATTTATTTTTATATTTTCAATCTTTGTCATTTTGAACTGACACATGTACAAGGATACAATTTTGACTCCTTTTAGAATCCAAAGACATAAGATTTGTTTACAGCAGTGGAAATCCATGGAGCATGTGTCGTGTAGCAGAACAGACTAAAGGGTAGTTAAAAGAAGGCGCTTGTTAATGCAGTTGGGATTTTAGGGAAAGTAAGAGTAAAATAATTTTCTCCATACTTTCATTTGACTGATAATTTTCTGTGTGTACCTAAAATATGCACTAATGTGCATATTTATCATTTCACTTATGATGGTGTGATTGGCTAAAAAAATGCAAAAATCTGAACCTCTGTGAATTCAGTCTAATTCTTCCATTTGTGAATATTTACTCCATGCTGGTCATTGTACTAGGTGATATGGATAGAACGACAAACAGGCAGGGTCTGTGCTCTCAAAGCACTTATGTCCAGTTTCTCTGGGGGTGTCCATGAGGCATGTACGAGGACATCCAGGATGTGGGACAACATGGTGCCCTCTGCTGGGGGCGCACAGGGCACTGTTAGAGCTTCAAAGGAGAACTCAAACCAGACTTAAGGTGGGATGGTAGGGAGGTCAGGGAAGCTTCCAGAAGGAAGTTCATAACCAGGCTGGGATCTAAAGGAGGAATGGATATAGACAAGCAAGGGAAGGGAGGGTGGAAAGGAGGAGAGGGAGAAGGAGTGTGAGAGTGAGTTCCTAAGCAGAAAGGGCAGCGTGTTCAGTGCATCTCCTGTTCAAGGAATTGACAGTAGAGTTCAAGGTGGGGTGTGGTGGGAACTGAGGATGAAAGAACAGAGAGTGGCCTGGTACTGTTGAGAGCTGCGCCAGGTGGTTTGGACTCTGCCCCGAGAGCTGGGAAGTCATTAAGGAGAGCCACATGCGCAGATCTGCATTTTGGCCACTCAAAGCGGGCACATTGGGTCCAGGGTGAGGGCTTGTTGCCTCTGTCGTAGGAGGGCAGGTCATCAGCTGGGGGTTCAGTGGGAGGTTTGAGGACGATGATTCAGGGGATTCAGGAAGAGTCACTGTGGAGAGTGAGGCGAGCAGGTGTGTTAGAGGCAGTTCTAGGCTATTGTAAAAGATGAATATTTTAAATCTGCTTCATCAGACCTCATGGAGGGTCGTGCCCCCAGGGACGTGGCAAAGCACCACACTTGCATAATTGTGGTTTAATCTGACCCTTGCCTTAATTGAACTGTTGAACTTAGTTGAACTGAAAATGCCAATAAAAATAGAGAACAAAAATTGCCAAAACAAATTCTGTGGATGATGGAGTGCCAGCCATTCTTCATTCTCATTAGAGTCAAAAGTTGGCAGCTCCTCTGTTGATTTCACATATTTGCTATTTATTCTTATTTTGCAATCAAAAGCCTGGAAGAGAAGCTAATTATTTCCCTGCTTCCAGGAATCAAGGAATCGGGGTTGGTGATGGGGGATGGGGGCAAGGAGATTTACCTGAGCTGTTGTTTTGCAACCATTGGGGGCCACAGTATCTCAGAGCCTAGAGTCAGAGGGGAATTAAGCACAGGGCAGGGCAGGATGGGGGAAGCAACCCACCTCATGGCGGGTTGTGAGGACCTCAGGAGACGTGTGCCTGTCAGCTCAGCTCAATGAGGAGTGCAGGCTGGAGGAGCTGGGTACCTGGTCTGGAATCTGAGAGCTAGAGATGCTGGATATCAAGTAGGTCTGTCTGACTCCAAAGTGGTGGTCTACCTGCCTCAGCAGGTGCCACCAGAGGTGGGATGCTGAGGGCCTGGACAGAGGTGGCAGTGGGCCTACGCTGACTGTCTGCACATGGCACACACGAGGGGGTGGGCAGGGGAGAGGCTGCATGGCAATGTCATTAGGTTATGTGTATTAAATTCCCCTTAGATGAGCAGCCCTCCTAGAAGTGAAGAGTAGAATTCATCTCACTTTCTCACCATCTCTAGATGTGTATTTGTTGCTGTAGCTGAGACATCATGTAATCATTTCAGGCAATTAGATACATTTACTGCTATGGCAAGCCCACAATTCTGGGCCAGTTGGCACTTTGAGAGGCCATTTAGTCTGCCCACATTCAGCTACGCTTTCTCTTCCAGCTCAGCGATGGGGCTGGCTCTTGGGAGGGGTGGGGTTGGGAAGGACACCATGGGCAGGTGAAGCCCTGCTTTTAAGATTGTCCCACACATGTAGACTCGTGGCTTCTCTTCTTTGTCCAGGTATGTACCCTGTAGCTGCAGCCCCTCAGGAGGCCGAGAGCAGCCGGAAGCTGACTCACATCCTGAATGCTGTGACCGACGCTCTGGTCTGGGTGATCTCCAGGAGCGGCATCCCCCCCCAGCAGCAGTCCATGCGCCTGGCCAACCTCCTGATGCTCCTTTCTCACGTCAGGCATGCCAGGTACCATTCCTGTGGGGCCGCACCACCCAGTGTGTGTGTGTGGTGGGGTGGGGGACATGCTCAGACGAGGGTGAAGAGCTTTGGGGAAAAGGTTTGCAAGTTTGAGACAGATAAGGTCGGTCGAATTGTCACCTTTAGAGAAAAATGAACCTCTGAAAGAGAATGGGGGGCTTCATCAGTGCACACACCTGTAACCAAGATGGGCACATAGGGGGCACCAAATGGATGTCACGTGGCACCTTATTGGATATTGATGGCATCCCTTATCTGTTTTCTAGTTGCTGCAGATTTTAGCTTGTTTATGGAATTGTAAAATGGGCAATTTCTCCCCTAAAGTGAACTGCCACCCCTCCTTGCACCACCTTCAGCTGGGGCCCTGAGGTCATTTCCTTGAAGAGGCTAAACCCACCCTCTCTAGATCAACTTGTGAGGCTGGTGATTTGGGGAACTACACACAGCTTTCCCCAAAAGTTATTCTTTTCTTGCAATAGCATCAGGATATTAAGAATGAATGAGACCTAAGGGAATGGGTGAGCCCAACAGGTTTAGGAGGGCAGGGCTGCAGGGAGTGTACTCAGGAAGTGTAAATGGATGTGCTGATGAAGGGGGACGTGTCCACAATGGTGCTCAGTGCTTGGTGGCACCCAGGATGAGGGGAGCCCTGCCCTGGGGCTGGAAGAAGGAAGCCATGGATGGAAGGTAATTGCTCACTTGAGGAGGAGGACAGTCTTGGGGCTGTGCGGAAGGACAACATACACCCGAAGGATTTTAACAAGGGGAGGAAATGAAAACGACCTCTGCCTCCGTTTCCTCTTCAATGATTATTCACACAACCATTTGCAGAACAGACACAGTCAATCCTTATTATTCGCAGGGTCCATATTTGCAAATTTACCTATTTGCTAAAATTTATTTGTAACCAAAAACCAATACTCAAGGCTTTTTTGCGGTCATTTGAGGATGTGCACAGAGTGCTAAAATATTTGAGTCGCCCACGCTTACATTCCCAGCTGGGGTCAAACAAGGTGACACTCGCCCTCTTGTTTCAGCTCTTACTGTAAACAGATGTCCTTTACGTGGTCTCTGAAGTGCCATGTTTTTGCATTTTTGTTTTGTTGGAAATTTCACTGTCTGAAAACGGTCCCTAGGCACAGTGCTGGAGTGCTGTCCAGTGCTCCTCCACGCAGGAAGGCTGCGAGGTGCCTGTGGGGAAAAGATGCGTGTTAGAGAAGCTTGTTCAGGCACGAACGGTAGTGCTGTAGGCCCAGAGTCCAATGTGAATGAATCAACAATTTATGTTAAATAAAGTGTCTTTACACAAAAGCACAGATAAAACAACGTTATGTGTTAATCAGCTGAGGAAAATGTCGAGACCAGAGGCTTTCCAGAACCTAACCCTCTTTCCCCCAGGAGCGGTGGGTCGGTATCCACTAATTCAGGGTTTCTGGTGACTGTGTAGAACATAGCTACTGTGAACAATGAGAATCGACTGCAGAGAGCCAGGTGCTATCAGGCCATTGTGGGTGGGCAGTGGGACACTCATGTCCACAGGACACTGTCCTTGTCCTTAAGTGCAGATTGTGGAAGGAGCCAGATGCAAGAACCATAGGACGAAGGGCTGGGGGACGTGCTGGGGAGGGGACGGACTCCTCTGATGGGGAAAGTTGGGGAGATTTCAGAGTTCCTATGGCGGCCTCACAGGAGGAATCTCAGCGCCTTTCTGTCCCTATAGTAACAAGGGCATGGAACACCTGCTCAACATGAAGTGCAAAAATGTGGTCCCAGTCTACGACCTGCTGCTGGAGATGCTGAATGCCCACACGCTTCACGGGTTCAAGTCCTCAGTCAGAGGATCAGAGTGCAGCCTAGCAGAGGAGAGTGAGAGCAAAGATGGCTCCCAGAACCCGCAGTCCCAGTGAAGCCCAGCTCTGAGAGGACAGGCCGCAGAGGTCAGAGGCTGAAGCATGAACTCCAGCACAAATCGTGAGCCCCATCGGGAGTGGGCGGGCTTCATCGTCTTTCTACTGTGTGGTCCCTCATTTGCTCATGGCAAGCTTGTCTTGTACCATCCTTTCCCCAACCTCCCCACTTCCCGGGCGTCAGGGTGAGAAAACCACAGTTTTGCTTGTTATCAGGGGGTACATTTGAATGCAGAGTTTACGTCTTGCTCAGCCTTATGGGATCTCAATGTGGTCCCATTCTTACTTTCCATCTCCCTTCCATCCCTTTGGGAGACATCTTAAAGGTTGTGGAATGAGTGGTGGAAATCTGACTTGGAAGGGCTATAAAATAGGAAGGGGAGAGAATGTGGTACCCTGACAGGAAGTGGACTAACCTTTGGTGTGCAACCCGAGCTGTCCTTAGATTGGAACTTTGTATGCTCTCTTCTGGACCACTCGATTGTAGGATTGCAAACTGTGATGACAATCAATTAACTAGTTTCACATACCTACCTCGAGGGCCTGTGAGGACTGAAGTCACGTATTGCTATTACTCTGTTGAAGGCCAGAGGGAATGTGATCTAGGGAGCCAGTGGTCAAGCTAGGGTGCAAGCCATGTTCTTCCCCCAAGACCTTGCTGCCATCTTCACACAGATCCATCACTCAATTTGCATCCACAGAGCCTGCGAATTATTTGGGGGGCAGGGGGTGGCGAGTATGATCACGGTCATGGAGGAGTGTGATTTAACTCTCCTGCCCCCCCCCCCCCCCCCACCTTAGAACTCTGTTGTCCCAAGGGGCCTGGCGCGTGCTTGAGAAATGTCCAGTGTTTATGGGAATGGGGCTGTTTCCTGTGGGACGGAGGTCACAGCCACAACACTTCCCTGGGGCAGCCACAACTGCCACATCAGCCATCCAGAGGAGACAGGGACACTTCAGGCTGTGTGTGTGCAAGGCACACTGTTCCCTGGAAGGGTGAAGGGCTATACATGTGCCAGCGGGTCAGGTTCAGGGCTAAACTGTGTAGATTTGATGAGCACATCACTCGAACAAGACCTGGTTTGTGAATTCTACTTAAAAAAGAGAAATATTGAGGGTAATTATTTATAGTAAGAAAGAATTCTTTATACCCTAGAGGTCTTTTAAAATATTTTCTTATCAGAATATTTATGTGGTGGGTTGGGTGAGATAGAAACTTAGTAGGAGATTCTTATTCCAGATGGAACATAAATAGGACATGATGATAAAGCACCTCTGAAATTACAATTTTAACTTTTTAAAAATTGAAATTTTTGTACAAATTTTCAGGAACATAGTGATTGCATAAAATGAGTTACATCTATCTTTTGGAAATGAGCAACTAAATAATCATGTTCCATTTTTGTGATAATGTTTTAAAAAATTACCTTGTAATAGGCGATTAAAACACATTTTCTGTTTGAAAATAGGTTTACTTTGGTTAGCGCATTCTGTATCTACTAAGTCATTAGGAAGATTACATTCAATGAGATAAAGCTTGGTTTCTGCTAGTGAGACCTTGTATAATTCTTAATTTTGATATTGGTGCAGTGTTACTAAAAGTTGAACAAAGCTGTTTCAGAAACACTTGGACATAAACCTAGAGAACACACCATTGTCTGTGTTCTGAGGTGGTTTGAAATTATTCTTAGTGACTCAGTGTTTCAGCCTTGGTGAGATTCAGTACAGAAAACATGAGCTTGATTTTATAGGCATCGGGGAACCGTGTTATCCAGAAGGTCAATTTTCTTTCTTTCGGGCCAGCTTAGAATCCCCCACGACAAACAGAAGGAATGCGAGGCTAGAGAGTGGGAAGTGGGAGGCAGAGAAGGCAGCCTTCAACAATTATTTGCTGATGAAATTCTATTAATTGTATTTATTAAGAAGACTACTAGGTTGAGAAAAAACAAAAATAAAAAAACAAAGAACAAAAAAACCCAGAATGAGGTCCAAGCCACTGCCACATTAGTATGTAGTAGAGTGAAGTTTAGGTTCACTAAACTCGATTTTGGATTTTGATGCCCAAAGTAGGCACCAGATTGGATGCAGGCGTCCAGGCACCCTTTTGTGCCAAATCCTGTGTGTGCTCTTATGAAAACACTAGTGCCCATTACTCCTTTTGCACAGATTTTCCTGCCTGCTTCTTGAGGCTGCTTGTCTGCTTGTGAATTTAGCCCATGAGGAGGATGTTACCCTTTTGGTAATTTCTTCCTGACTCAGGTCTTACCTGCCTGTGTGCTTGGGGATGCAGGTTAATTAGGTCAACCCCAGAGGCCTCTTTGGTGCAGGGCTGTTTCTTAGACTGGGGTCTGGGCCAAGGAGTAGTTGAGACAACATGGTTTATAGTTTAAAGGTCTTCTCTTGTTTTGAATATTCTTAGGTACTTTCCCCCTTTCAGGTGAAGTGTTTTGAATCTCTCTGCCCCCCTGCTCCAACCATGTCCTCCAAGGATGACACCAGTGTGCAAAGTCAGGCTGCCATTTTTATGTGTTTTCCTTAAACCCTCAATGTCCATTTTAAAGATTACCCGTTTCTCTTTAATAGTGCTTTCTTTTAAATGTCTTCTTTTGGGAGGGTATCCACCCCCCAAAGTGGTCCATGGGCAACTTTAAATTCTCCTGTAGCGAGGCAAGATTTCAGTGTTTTCAAGTTCAGTTTTGAAAAGGAATTAACTAGGGGGAATAGGACCTGACAACTCTAAACAGAAATTAAACTGAGTATTGAAAAAAGAAAAACCTACCCAACTGCATTGCATGTATTATGGAACGCGATCCTCAGCTTTGCCTCAGCCTCCTTTCCTACATTTTGATTTGTAAGTGATCATTTGATAAGAGAAATCTGTTTGTGGGAGAGGAGTGAGATTTGGGCTTAATTCCAAACACGTGAGTGTCTAATATGGGGTCATATAGACAAATTTTAATTAAAAAATTAACATGGAATATTCTTAATACAGAGAACACGAGAACAGAGTGTTCCCTCAGGTTCTTGGGAGACAACTGTCAGTTCCTAGAAGGACCTGTGAGGGCGACGTGTGGGAGGCAGCACAGGGCGTTTCCACACGTCATTCTAACGGCACCTCCCCCTGCCCTCACGTGCCCCCCCGTCTGGCCTCAGGTCTGTCACATGCCCACTGTCCACCAGGACTAACTACAGAAGATTTAACCCTAAAATAATTCTGGATTTTTCTGGAAAAATTGAGGTGGAAACAGAAGATTAAGTTCTCAGCCTAATAACAAACCTGGAGGGTCTTAACTGTAATGAAAGAAAAACAAGGCAAAATCAACAAAAGCTCCACAGTGAGCGTTTTTATCTGGCTACTCCGCCTGCTAACTCAGCTGGAAGGGCAATTATTTTAGATTTCAGGAAAAAAAAATAATCAGTTACCAATTCTTGGCAGAGCTACGTTGTATATTCATATATATATAAACTAAGTTGAAGCAATTCTAGAATTTACTAGCATGTGAAAACAGAGTTTGTTATTTAAATCTGCTAAGGGGCTTGCATATATTGACACCTTTTCAAATTCAAGGTGAACCTTCAGTTTCTAGGTCTATTTTGAAACAAAACATTTTTATTTAATAAGATTTGACACATTTCTTTAAGCTGCTAAAAATCTTAAAAAAACCAATAAAGGTTATGTGAAGGAAATGATAAAAATACATTGTTTAGTACCTAAAAATAATATTGTGGAACACTTACTACATGCCAGCCATGGTTCTCAGTGCCTCATATATTCACATTTAATCCTCATAATAATTACTGTCAGCCTGTTTTTCTGGCTGTGGAAATCAGAATAAGCAACTCGTCCCAGCTTTCTCAGGGAGTAAGTGACAGACACTGGTAGTCCAAGTCCAGGGCTAGAGGTAATCATGCAGTTTAGTTAAAAAAAACAAAAGAATATTTTTTAGACCACAGAATCCATTCATCAAATGTAATCTGACACGTATGGCTGCTGTGGTCTAGCCGGGGCCCGCTGTGGCACTCTCCCCCTCTCAAGCTCCAGAACACCCCTGTAGACAGAGAAGTTTAGTCCCATCTTTTAACATGTGTACATTAAAGCCCAGAGGGGCAAACTGACCACTCAAGGTCATAAAACTACTTACGGCAAAGCTTGGACCAGAATTCAAGTCTTCTGCCTATGTAGCCAGCACTGTTCCTGCTGCAGGACTTGCTTCTGTCAGTCTGCTGCTGGAGCCGAATCTCTGCGTGACGGAGATGGTTATGGTCGCCCTACGCTACCTGTAGCTCCTTCCTTCTCAGCTTAGATGGCATCTGCATGAACCTTCACAGAACAGCGGCAATGACAGATGGAAAAAATAGGATGAATTATTTTATTCCTGCCTTCCCGTCCTGGGCTCATAGCTGGTGGGTAGTATTGCTGTCACCTCCTTTCTACTGTTGCTTCCCCAGAGGCAGTGCCGTGCAGTACGCTCCTTGGAAATTTACCCGTGTAAAATGCTCACAACTTTTAGGCACTGATGCTTCCCTGTGGACTCTGGTATACTGTAGTGTGAAACACTTGCCATTTATTCTGTACAGCTCTCAGAGTTGCTGGAACCTTGGCTCCAGTGGGCAGCTCTAAGATGTGCCCTGTCTCGGCCATGTACGATCCTCTTATAACTCTTTTTGTTGCTTTGGAGTCAAGGATCCTTTCTTTTTGAATTCCAAGGGTCCTCTTCACTTGTGGGGCTGGTCACTGTTACGTGATGGTGGGTTTCCTTTACGGGAAGGGCAGAGGTTTGACGATACCAGCCCAGACCAGCTCCCGTTGATTGCATAAGCTATGCTACTGCATTTGCTTTTCTGTGTTGGGTGTCTAAATGCTGTGACTGTTGGTCAGAGAACTTCAGTGGTCTGGTGTACCTCAGTGCCTGCTGGCTGGCTATCATGTGTCATTTTTTTAGATGAATGCCTTGTACCATTAAGCAGGCTTTTGAATTTGGGCCTTTTTACAAATGAATGTTTGCTGTTGTGGGAAAGCAAATTGTGAGATCTGCTTTCCATTCCTCCAGGTACTACTTTTCCTTTGCCGTGTCTTTTAATGTCTGTGGAACTGTTGCAAAAAGAAGTTTAATGTGACATAAGCTAAATAAAGTGTTTTTGTAATTTTGGTGTTAAAAATGAATTTGTTGGGAGTTGAGTAAAAGAACTTTCAGTAATCAGGCTAAGTAGTCAGTGTTCCCCTTCTATTCTGAATTCTATTATATTTTAGGTTTGCCTTTAAGAATTTGATGAAAACCATGGACACTCTTCCTGGAAAAAGGTACATAAATGCAAATGCTTGCATACAATTTCCAGAGAGTTAAAAATCTCTGACTTAAAGTTGTGGAAGACTCTAAACATTAGCAGCAATTTAATCTAGAGTCAGCTAATCTCACACTTGTGGTTTATGACCACAGGCACTGTGTGCTCAAGGACAATGCAATCCACCAATATACAAGTCCTGGTATCAGTGCATCAATTAGTTGGGTAGATTTTCTGTAAGTACCCCATCTGAGTCAATTAGTATTATACCCTCCTAGGGATGGGGAGAGAAGTCATTCATTCATACCTAAGCTATCTTAATGCCAAGAGTCATTTGAAAATTTCCCTTGCACAAGGGGAATGAAAGATGCAAAACCTCCTGAAGGTGTAAAACACTATCTCATAACATGCATTTGGGAATACCCTGAGCTGTGAGTGACGGAAGGACTCCTGGGGGCAAGGGAAGTGGGGAGAAGCCTAGAGTACACACTCAAGACTCAAGGGCCTTTATCCTGAGGATTGACATTCATAATTACGCTTTAAAATGCAATCAACACTTTCCCTTCACCACAACTCTGACTTGTCCCTGAGTCCCTCTTAAGGGCAGAAATGGTCTCTAGGATGTTACTCCTTTGGACTGGAAGGGAGAGAACCTACCTTTGCCTTTTGTGAAACTGGAGCAGACACCCTTCTAACCAACTCTGTGGCTTAAACAAAAAGTCTGGATACCATTTTCGCTTAAATTTCCCTCTGGGATTATTGTAATCCATGAAAAAAGATGAATTATTTTAAAGAGTTAAAACACTTTGAAGCTTTGTGGTAAAAAGTACCTTTCTCTCCACATCACCTCCAACAGTGTGGAGACAATTTCCTTGGCTTCCCCCAAGGTTTGTGCTTTGCATAGAAGGAGAGAGGGGACTGAGATTGCTGTGAAGTCAGTGGTGTCTCCCAAGTGTCAAGAGATGCGGGTCAGGAGCAGTTGACCAAGGGACTAGTTCAGTAGCATCTAATCACCCTCTCTGTTTAGGTGGGACACAGACAGTGGGAATTGTGTGGAAAGCAGGTGGCTTTGCCTGTAACATTTGTTACACATTATCTGTTAATTCGCTCTGGAGAGAGCTGGGAATAGAAAAATCTGGGTGAAATGATCCTTTCCCTTGTGTCCAGCTTCCACGCCATGCTGCCCACATTGCTCCTTACAGCACTAGAAGGTCACACGCTGGGCAGTTTCCACATGTGCAGGCTGTAGATTTCCAGACCGCGTAAGTGACTGTGTACAAAGTTGAATAAGCAGAATAGAAAGCACAGCTTAGAATTAAAACCAAGAACCCCCCCCGATACTTTAAAAATAATTTTTGTTCTATGGCAAATTACAAATACCATTTGACTGCTTTTTAATATAATCCAGAACAACAAAAGTATGGCTATTTTTTTGTTTTGTTTTAATGAGAAACATCTAAGTTGTACATACCACAAACAGCTTCAAGTTTCTGTACCAACCCCCCATGGCCCAGCAGTTAAACAAAACCCGAAGCATCACTTTAAATGTGAAAAGTCTTATAAAATTAACTTACAAAAAGGTCCCTACAAAGTCTGTAGTTTGGCATTTACTGTACATTAGTCAAAAGCTCAAGCTAAAATCTGATTTTTTAAAAAAATCAATGTTTACATTATTCATACAGATTCAGCATTGTTAAAAAATATGCACAAATAACCACATCCATGCAATATAATTTCTTTAAAAATTTAAAGCAATATAAAAGAGCAGACCTAAGTACTGAACAGAAAGTTTTGGTTTATAACTTGTAGCTCAAGATGGCTAGCTGACTGGAGTAAAATTAACTCTGAACATTTTAAATATGATTGTTCCAATCAATCAGCCAAGGGTGCATGGGAATTTCTGAACCATTGCTAAGGCGGAATCTGCTTGCTTATTTCTAGAATATATATTATGTGGTGAACACTACTGTTCATTGACCATATTAGCTACAGTTTAAAAATGTTGTTTTACAAATAAATCAGAATTCACAAAGTGCTTGGCTCTTCAGGAAATTGCAGTTTCCAGAGATCCTGAAACCAATCAATTAGCATTGCCAAACTGCCCGGGGCAGCTGCTGCCCAGGTTCCCTGCCCTGGGTCCCGAGAGAGCCCTCTCTGGCCAAGTCCAGAAGGAGGTGTCCACAGCAGGTCCCTGGACTGTGCCAACGCTCAGAGTCACTCACAGGCTGGTCTGCGGCCGTGAGTTGGGCGCCTGAGTAAACAGGCTGGTGGTGGGGCGCTGCAGGCCGGCTGAGCCCTCTAGGTGGGGGGTGGCCCGTTGGTGTACCTCAGCATGGGGTAGAAGGACCTCGCAAAGTTGTTGGCCTGTGTGCAGCTGTAGTCCTCCTCGGAGGAGGGCAGCAGGCAGGCCAGGAGCAGGAGGAGCAGGAGCAGCAGCTGCAGGGGCAGCGCCGCCCTGAGCACGCGGCAGAGGAAGGAGCGCTGAGGCCGCGAGCCACGGGGCACCCTGTCAAGAGAGGCGGTGGAGAGCTGATCAGGAGGTTCCAGAAGCAAAACCCGCTCATGTTACCTGACCCCCTGCTTACGTAAGACATCCAGGACCTGAGATTAAAATGGGGCTAACCGCTGGGGTTCCGTTTTGTAAGAGAAGCCCAGCCCTTTCCAGATGAAAGAAAATGAGAAAATCAGGTTTCTACAAAGACCTTGATGGTGGCATTGGCAAGACTGGTGTGGTGGGAGTGTGGAACTGGGGGGGGGGGGGGGGGCCGCTACAGACACGAACAGGACGGGACAACGACTCATTGCTGTGACTGCAGAGCCCCGTTACCTGCTGTCTGTCTTGTTCTTGACTTTTGTAGTTCTCTCTGCTCCGAACTGCTGGATAAAAATAATCCAGTTAATGAGCTGAAGATAGTTTAGTCCTGTCCCTGATAAAACATGCTTCATTCTTAAATCACACACCTTCCTTAGGTCGGCTTCCTGACCAGCTTTTGAGCCTAGGGTAATACATTTGCGATTACACTCTAGGAGGAGAAATGATTGGGTTTGTTAAATGATCGAGATTTTCGTGTTCCAGTTTGTTGATCTGTTGTTAATGGAGAGATCAGGAAGCCCCTTCAACACCGCTAGAAGGGCTCTCAGCTTTCACAACCTACTAGAATCCCAGTGAAGAGCAGGGACTAGAAGACAGCTTTTGAGTTAGGTCTTTAAAAAGGGTACTGCAATTTTTTTTTAATCTTTGGAGTAAAGCTCCCTTCTGCCCAGCAGAGGCTGAAGCAGATCTGTGCTATCGTGAAATGCTGAGTGAGGCCTCGGAGTCCCAAGTTCCTGTCATCTCAGTAACTTAAAAATAACCAGTGTGGTTCTCACAGGAGAAAGGGGCTCTCACCTTTGCTTGGGGAGCTGGCACGGACGCTGCTGGAGGCTGGTCTCCAGAGTCTGCCTCGTCCAAGCCAGGCAGAGACGAGTCTGGGTTCTGGAATCCACATGCCAAGTGTTCAGTTCAGGGAAACAGAAGCTTCTAAACAGTCTCAAGGCCCCAAAATGTGCTTCCCGCAGACTCTCCTTTGCACTGCTCACCACTGCCCCCCAGCTCAAATCTTTCCTGAAGAGGGGGCTCTTCCTCTGCTCTCACCACTCCCACCCCCCACCCACTTTAACAGGGACTTTTTTCAGACAAAAGGGAATGTAAACACCACAAGGCCAACCATTTGCATGGAAACCCAGAGCACACACTGGGGGAGATGAGTTTAGCAGCAGCAAGAAAGAGAGACAGTTTCAGTTGACAGTGAGCTCACAGCAAGTGTCGATGTGATCACGTGGCCATCAAGACACTATGGTCTTGGCTGCACAGGAGGAACTACATACTCTAGAATGAAGGGGACAGGCCTGCCCGAAGTCTGGTGAGGCCACGGTTTGAGTATTCCCTTTGTTCTGAGTTGGATCACATTTTAAAGAGAAAAAAGTAGACAGATGAGAGGGTGGTCAGAAGACAGTGACCAGGACAATGAAAAGGACTTGAAACTGTCACATGAGGAGAGTGAAGGCTGGAGTCTGTTGGGCATGAAGGCAAGGCAGAAATGCTAGAGGGATCAGACTTGTTTTTCATAGCCCAGCCATGCTAATAGGTACTCTTGTTATCGCCCTTCTACAAAGGACAGACAGCATCAAAGAGCTTATGTGACTTTTTGAGGCCACGCAGCCAGAGGGGGCACGACTCGAGGCTCCACTCAGACCACTCCACTTGCTCACGGCCTCCCTCTGCTTTCCTGTTTGCATCGAATGTGACATCTTTATAGTTAAACGCCACAAGTGGACTCACCTGGTGTCCCTGCAAGGACATTAAGTCTTGGGACACTTGCTCGAGTAACTGTTTGAGTTTCTTCTCAATAACATGCACCTTCTCTTCAGCCTCAATATAGTCTTCTCCATGCCCCTTAATAAGAAGGCTGTTCGAGATCTCTTGTAAGGAGTTTACTTGAGGTTGACGTTCCACTAGCTCCTTTTCTAGTTGCTAAAAATAAAAAAGTGTGTGAAACAGTTGCTTACCCAAAGGGAAGCTAGTGTGGCCGCATGAGGCTTTCTCAGCACCAGGAAGGTCCCAGGATGAATGATGGGTGGCATTCCACTTCAGAACCTTCTACTTCTTGTATCTGCCTGTCTCTGTCCTTAAGCCTAACGTCATTTAGGGAGCAACTTGGTGACACCCTACTCCTATTTTTTATTCCTTCTCATTCTGGAGACCGCTGTGATGCTGGAGGAGTTAGAGGAAAAGTGAGGGGGGTGGTGTGAGAGACCAGGCCCTCACCCACCATGGCAGGACATCAAAGTCAGGGCAGATCTAAAGTGGATAAACTGGAACAGCAGCCTGAGCATACTATTCAGAAATACAGAGGTATCTGGTGAATCTGCTCGTATTGTCGAGGGTGGTTATCCTGCTCATTGTCCAATACAGTAGCCACCAGACAACACTGGCTGTTTAAATAAATTAAAAGAAAAAGCTCCGTTTCAGTTACAATAGCCACATTTCAGTGCTCAGTAGCTACCTGCAGCCAGCAGCTATATGGACAGCACAGACACAGAACATTTCCACCACTGCAGAAAGGTCTACTGAACAGTGCTGCTCCAGAGAGTGGGGCTTTACAAAGATTTTAGCATACAAACATATGTTTTAAGAACAACGACCAGCACTTTAAATTTAAAATACTTAAAATCGAGCCACATACAAATTTATGGATAAATATGTCATCTTGAGTTGATGTGAGAAGATATAGGCCTCATCTTGGCTTCCTAGTGAAATATAGGGAAAACCAACTACCCTCCAAGAAGTCAGACTGTTCCATAGTGGATATGGAAAACTCATACAACTCATCATGGCCATGGAGCAATGAGCACCGTATTTTCCTCCAACTGAGCCACATTCAAAGGGAAAAAACATTTCAAATGGACATAAGTTTCTCCGGATACTGCTAAACACTTTTGTCTCGAATTCCTGGGAGCCTTGAGGACTTTCTGCTCTTGGCCATGGCTCTTCATCCCTGGAAATCATTCTGCTTCAAAACTACAAAGGGATGCTCAGTAGACACCAACTGGAACAGGAGGGCAGAACAGCACACTGGCATTGTTGTTCCCAGAAACACCAGGTGAGGCTACCTGAGTACTGACTTCCTGGCAGGGGCCAGCGGTAGTGCAGAACTCCTTAGGAGGAAACTTACCATCAGTTGTTCCTGACACTCCAGGACAGCCTGGGGGTCTGCCTTTGGATCAGTGACATGAGCCTTCTGCCTCTGGCTTTCGGCACTCGCTAACCACAGTAGCAGATTTTGACTCAACTGGTGGAAGTCCTTAAAAAACAACACACATCACAGCATTGCCCTTTCTCCGAACTATGAAGGAAGGTGTGCTGGGAAGGAGCTTGCTATTTCTAGTCCATCATAGCCACTTGCTCTTCTAGTCTTACCCAGTGAATAAAAGGGCCAGATTTAAACTAAATGCCAGGGCCCCAAAAACAGGGAAAGGGGAAGGAGAGCGCATTTGGCACAGCCCCAGGAGGCATGCTGAATTTAGCCAAGGGAAAAGTGCTGGCAGAAAGGTGGGGCTTCAGAAGGCTCCACCGATATTTCACAGGGAGACCACGCAAATTACTCGACAAATCTGTCCGATTCAATGGTTCGGGAGACAGCCCAACAGGACAGGCTGTGGCCTGGGGACAGGGCTGCATGTGGCCTCGCAGCTGGGCTCAGAGGCAGACAGTGGTGTGGAGCTCACGTGTGCTGGGCATTTATTCTGTGTCAGGTGCTGGCCTGAGATCACACGCGCGTAGTCCTACAAAGAACCCTGTGAGGCAGGTAGGCACTCAAATGATTCCCACTTTTCCCATGAAGAAACTGAGGTCTGGAAGGTTCAATGATTTGCCCAGGTCACACAGCTAAGCTGTAGAGCTGGGTTAAAGTGCTCTTTGTTCCAGGGCCACGTCTCTTAATCACTCTGCTGTACAGCCTCCCTGGCAAAAGGACCGAGATGGGGTACGGTTGGGGTGGCGTCTCTGACCTACTGGAATGTTTGCTGGAACGCTTATACTAGGAGTGGGCCTGGGCGACCGTCAGGGCTCTGAGACAGCAGGCGGGCTTCTTTGGAGACAAATGGTAGAGCCCACATTTCCTAACACAAGCCATATTTGGCTGTGCCAAAGCAGCCTGAGGATGATAAAAATATCTGCTTCTCCCACCCACGTGGGCCTGGGCCTCGGGCACCAGCTGCGGCGGCGTACCTGGCACTGCATGAGCGACTGCCGTAAGCTGTCTCTCCAGCTCTCCACCGCGCCCTGTGCCGCGTCCCACTGCAGCCTCAGCTGGCCGACTCTCCCCTGGAGCTCTTTGGATTCGGTGCTCTCGGTTTGCAGAAATTCCTTGCTGTTCACATTGACAGACACCACTAAAGCCTTGTAGGTCTCAAAGGCTTTTAATATCTCCTACCGCAGAGGAAGAGACTGGGTTAGGCATTCTGAAAACAGAGATGTGGGGTTCATTTTGAACCTCGGGGGGAAATGGATCTTCCAGACACTTCTCCGAGCTGTGGCCACAGAAACAAGAGCAACGTCGCCTGTGACTGGCTGAGAAGCATCAAGTGAGGGAGCTGCCTGCCTTACAAGGTCAGTAAACTTGGCCAGCCGGCCAACCAGGCCTGAGAGCAAAGGCCTGTCTCCTGGCTGGCCACCTCAACCGGAGGTATGAATAGACCCTGCTGACCTCTGGTTGGCTTAATAACATTTCTGGACCAGATTAAAGCCTTCTAGATAAAGTATAGGTAGTTATCTGGCATTTGCCCCTAGACATCACAGAAGTGTTACTCCTTAAGATGAATGGTAACTCCTTATATATGAGTGCACACAGTAAAATGACAATAGAAAGATGAAGAGAGCCTGGATACTCCGAAACCCCTGCCCTGGGTCCTCTCGGGAGTTCAGGCTCATGCTTAGGGCACCCCCAACGTGCAGGGCTCAAACTGCCCCTCCCCTGCTCCCTGGACCATTCCAGTGGGGCAAGGGCTGATTGTGTGGGTGACAATTCCTTACTGTGTAGGGGGTGACCAGATCAGACCACCGAGTTCATCACTGGGTGACCTGGTCCTCCCCACCCCCAACACTCCAGCACCAGTCTTGGCTGAGACTGTGGCACACAGTTTGGAAAGGTGGTTTCAAGCTGCCTGACAGTGGCCACTAACACCCTCATAAGAGTCCAGAGGTGCCTCAGAAGCCAGGTCTTTCCAGTGCTGGGGATCTGAGCCACAACTCCCCAGTGCTGCTCTGGGCTTTGGGATCATTTGTAGGTAGTCTTCTGTAGGATAACAAAAATCTGAATCTGGGTCCTTGCCAGTGACAGAAGTGAAATGGAAGAGACTGACCTCTACCACACACAGTCTGCAAAGTTGCCACCAACACCACTAACAGATGTGACCCACTTGATTTGTATGCACGTTCTGAATTCCTCTTGCCCTCCACGCCTCCAGCTCACCTTCAGTTTCTTCACTCTGGGCTCCATTTCCTGCATATCCTTGGGAGGCTTTGCCATCTTTAATGTTTCTAGCTCTGCTTCAGTTTTTTTCAGACAAATGGAGATGTTACTGATATCAGAGTTAAGCTGCTGCAAGTTTTGTTTTATTCTGAGTTTATTGTGAAGTTCTTGTGCTTGAATCAGCTCCCATCGGTCAAAAGCACCTGGAATCAAAAGCCACCAATAAAAAGAAGCGACAATGCAAACAGACTTCTCTGCCTCCAGCTGGTTCAGTGTCGGGCTGATAAGCCCTGTAGGCGATGCCCCTTGCGAGAGGCTCAGGGTGTGGGCGTTATCATCTTCCCTGGGCTGTGGAATAGCTCATCTCCCCTGCTCTGGTTCAAGGCCCGTGCCACTCCACTCCCACGACGGCTGGAATGATGTGGGGCAGGGTAGGAGACCCAGCATGTTGCCAGCATGTGCTGTGGTCCCAGTTCAGCCTTTCAGTTCCTGCTGTTATCAGGGCGCTTTCTCCTTTGGTCTATGAATGATTAGCTTGACTTTAGACTCAGCTGAGTAACTACTTTTATAATCATGGAACTGGCCTAATGGGGAGACACATGACACAACTTTTTGATCACCATCCTCATGTCTGATACTTATATACAAGTGAAGTCATTAAAACACATACTTCAGCATATGAGGCTCATTTTGTCAACAGGATTTAAAAGTGAAAGTTTTGAAAGTAAACAGCCTCAGAATCTGTTTATAAACACAAGTCAGCTGATTCTGAGATCACACTGGCTGCCGTAGGGTCAGTGCAGCAGTCTGGGTCAATCCCTAATTAGTGTCCCCTCCAGCAATGACTTACAGTAAATGCCTAATCACCCCCAGTACCAGACTCCAGCTCCCTCCCCAACTGCCTAATTTTAAGCCTACCTGACTGCTGCCCGGGTCGACCAGCCAGTCCCTCGTCTTCCTGCTGCGGGCTGCCATTCAAGGCTTGTGGGCCTTCTTTGTCACCATCAGTGCCTGGAGATAAGAGCAGCTTTACCTAGAATGAGCCAATTTTTACGTTACCATCTAGAAATTTTAAAGGCTGTCTGCAGAGTATGTTGGTTCATATTAACAGGTCAGAATGAAGACACGGGGCCCTTTCTTTCGAGGAGTAACTTGCTCATGACACAGGGGGGCCTTAGTGTATTGGTTGCATTATAAGCAAGCAGAGTTAACAGAAATAACACCTCAGCAGAAGCCCAGGGAGGGGAAAGCAGGGGGGCGTCAATATTGGGAATAAAACGGCCTGACTGAATTTGCAGGCTTCCCAATGCTCCTCAAACAACCGTGTAAAGAGTTAAAAACAGTTGTTGGGCTTACTAGACTGTTATTGTGTTAGCTCCTTCCAATTTGCACATTTGTGTTTTACAAAATTTTAGTCATCCCCCCCAGTCACTCCGTGGCGCTGGTGGCATTATCACTAGGAATCGGAAACACAGAGGACGAATCCGCCTCCCAGGGTCATTCGTACCAAGTGTTTATCTTTCACTGCACATATTGACTCTTCTGTTATCGCTGAGCTGATTGGGCTATTATCTCAGGCCCTTCTAAAAATAAATGTATCGTTTCTAGAAAAGCCATGCTGTCTTTGGAGTGTGTCCATATGGCCTATTTGTGTGGAATGAAAAAAATAAAAAACGCTTTGGATCTGTGGTGACATGCCTGGTTTCAGACACAAAAAAAAGGGTTGAGCTTTTGAAACCAGCCAGGTGAGGGACACAAGCATAGTCACTGAGGAGGCCAAACCACACGACCCTGGAGGTATGGCAAAGGTGGCGTGCTGGGGTCCGCCCACCCATATTGTCAAGTCTTATTCCAGATCACAGAGGGACAGATTAAAGATGACAACTGCTTGCTGAGCGAGAGGAAGAGAGTCTGAATTGGGCATGGACAACCTATTATCAAATGACTCGGGTCTGACCATGAACAGGCAGAATCTTCTCTAATTATCTGGCAATAGTCACTCCTAGACACATAGTGCACTTTGAGGAGTAATCCATGATGCTTACACTGCTTCTGGTTTTTCTAAAAGATGACACTAAAAATGCTTGAGACATTGTAATTTCAACTTGCTCGTCACTAATTCTCTGTACTGAGAATGATCTGTGGCCAACATTTAATCCTAGGTTGGCTGCCCCCCAACAGCTGCATAGTCAGAGTATGCCAAGGACTCATGTTGCCTGAGGAAAACGTAACTAAGAAGGAAGAGTCACTGTTACAAACAACAACAACACGCCGTATACAGCAGTGATAATAATAATGACGATCACCACTTCTGAGGGCCTTCTTTATACCCATTAAGTCCTAACAACAATTATGTGAGGTAGGTTCCTCAGCTGAAGAAGGCTTACAGAGGCAAGGCGAAGTTTCTATGGCCCCAGACCAGTTTACAGTAGGGCTAGGAATCAAACACACATCTCCCACAGCACACTGTCAAATCATTCTGAAGATGAAGTCAGAATTTTCTGAATAGGATGTGTGGTCGAAAGGTAAACAGAACAAAGGTTTAGGGAGCTCAGGAGCAGCTCAGGAAAGCCAGCACTTCACTTCTCCACCGTTTGCACGGATGACTGACTCACCAGTAGTAACCACTGTCACATCACGTCAATACACACAAAGATGGTTTTTGGCCCCAAACCTATCTTTAACTCTAGTCAGTTTTGCCAGGGTTCTAATGAAGTAGGGACAGCTCGGCAAAGATATTGTCACTGTGGGAAAACCAACTCAAAATGTGACCGAGGAGTGAGCACATGCAATATACACCAAAATCTCTCTCTCTTGAAAACTTCTGATTATGACTGACACACTTGGGTTATATACTCCCAGTGGGGTGAAGACTTACATAGGCTGGTTTGTAAGGAGTGCTGGAATCGGAGGGGGTGGGTTGTACATTCCTATCACCTCCCATTTGTTTGTAGTGATGCTTGGGACAGGATGGACTGTCAGGAACATGCCATGAGTGGCCCTCAGAAATGGATTTACCTGAAACAAAAAATAGCAAGTGACAGTCCATTCTCTCCAACCAAAGGACTCATAGTCAGTTACACAAAAAAGGTCATGGGTAACATGGCGTCAGGTTATAGTATAACATGAGTTCTGCAGCTTTCCTTGCAAAGCATGCACATTTGCAAAATGTCAGTATGTCCCCGAAGGGAATGAAATGAGAGTCATGCAACTGAGCAGCACTGGGCCTTCACTAGATGGGTTCACGATGGAGCACAACAAACATGATTTGCTGCGGGATGAATGACATTTTGGAACTAGGGTCTCTAGTGGTGGGGACACTGGCAGCAAGGCTGGGTCTGGGGGCCAAGAGGACTGAAGGCCTGTCAGCAGTGAGGGGAAGTGTGAACATCAGGATGGACTTGGGGACCAAAGGGCCGCTCGTGGTTCTACCCCCCACTGCAGATGGGGACGGGCAGGGAGTAAAGATTAGAGCTGCGAGTCAAGGAAAGGAAGGTTTCTTCTCCTACGGCAAATGCAACAGCACCTCTACCCCCACCCACCCCTCCTCTTCCCAGGAAATCACCGTAAGCAAGGAAGTAGTTCCAAACCAAGCCACCATGAAGAAAGCTTGGCCCATGCCAAAGGACTCGAGTTAGATGGAGCGGGAATAAAACTAAAAAAAGGCACCATGAACAATTCCCTTCTGCACAGGCCTGAGGGGGAGGCGAGGGTTGGCGTCGAGACTGCTCTGGTCTGGGCGGGGCTTGGTAAGGAGCACGCGGGTATGTGTGAGTACGGCAGTGTAAATACACCATGACACGAGGACCAAGGCGCATGGTGTCCACAGAAGGCAGAGGTCAGACATGACATGGGAGCGAGGTTTAGGATGCAGTGTGCGCCACAGGGTGCTGCCATGTTGAGACACATGCACGGGCAAGGGCCTACCAGAAGACGCTTTCAAAGTTTTTGTGGTCATTTTAAGATATGCCTCAGGATTTTCAGGGATTTCTACATCTGAAAAAGAATAATGTCATTTTCCTCACTGCAGGCGTCTGGAGATGAATGGCCAAGTATTAAGTTAAAACAGTAGAAACATTGTCAGCTGGAAGGAGAAAAGTACCCTTTATCTGTTTTATTAAAAAGCTTTAAAAAACCAGATGGATTTTTTCAGCCAACTCCTCACTGTCGGAAGCAGTGGTGGGGAAGGGGACGTGCACACAGAGAACCAAGACACTCCATTTACTGATGCTCTGAAAACTCAACCGAAAGCCCACTGAGGAGCCTTCCAAACAGCCACACCATCAGGCAATAGCCTTAACGTCCCAATGGGACTTTCGTTTCTTTTTCCTTTCATTCTGCCTGTAATAGGAGTGAGTCAACTCTCAGGAGTCAAAAGTGGGCAGGACAGCACACAGGAGGCCACAGGAAGTCTGGGTCAGCCGCAAGTTGGACTTATGACCAGTGAGAGTTGGCCAGCTTGCTAAGGTGCTAAAAATACAGCCAAATGGGTCAATTTCAAGGGCTCTGGAAACCCGGCCATTACCTGACAGCGCACTGTAGTATGGACCCTCCTCGTCTTCTTCGTGAGAGGACGAGCCCCCTACGTCGCCTGTGTGATCCCACTCCAGAGGGATGGAGTCCACACTGACAGGGGTCTCACAGCCAGACCGCTCAGGCCCTGGTGCTGGGGGCACCAGATGACAAAGAGACTGAGGAGATGAGGGCTCCTCGCTCACTCCCCTTTTACGCCAAGAGTCAGTCTGGATCTCTCTGGGGTCTTCCATGTCCGTTTCATTCTCAGAGGCCTCCTTTTCGTCTTCCAGGCCCTAAAGCGGGAGGATCCAGTTTTCAGAATTAACCAAATCCCAGGCTATTGCAGTTACTAGCAGCGTGAGAAGGCGGCCCGTCCAGCAGTTCCTGAAATGGCCACTGTCAGCATTTCTGAGGCAGCTTTAAGCAGAATCAGCTCCCCAGGCCTGTCTGTGTTATTCCAGTTTACACTATCTAGCGTGGGGCCTAGAATCTGTATTTCCCAAAATTTCCACCTTCTTTCTTAGAAAAGATCTGAAATTTGATAATCTAAGTTACACCTTAGAAGATAAGGAAATGGAGGCCAAAGTTTCATTGATGGTTAATGGTAGCTTCCTCCAAGATTCAGGAGATTAAAATTAAAAAAAAATTTTTAAGGCCATTAGAGTATTCTGGATAAGATTCACAACTTCAAGGGCCACATGTACCAGGTTCTTTCTTTCTTATCCCCCAATCTTATTGTTCAGAATACAGAATCTCACTCACCCTGTGTTATAATGATTCTAACAAAAATGACTAAACTGCTCTATTAAAAATGAGAGAATTGTAAGGTAATTTTTGAGGTTACGTCTGATAAAGAATTATGTTTGAAGTTGGCCAGTTGGAGACACAAAAGAAGAAAAGGTGGCCAGTTGTGTTGGTCAATGGTCATCATTAAAGCTTCTGTCACAAAGGCAGTAAGTGACTTTGAATAATGGCCTTAACTCCACCTGAACATCCCAAAAGATCCCTCTGCCAAGGGAAACATCACAGTTGCTTTCGAAAGTTGGTGCTTTTGGCATGTCAACAGTGAGACCAAAGCACCAGAAAGGCACAAATATTAAAAGCTTGCAGACACTGAGGCAAAGGCCAGTAGAGTCCCAAGTTGCTACTGTTAGCAAACTGGAACAGTTATCCTCACAGGGAAAACAGGTAAGAGAAGCAAGAACTTTCAGAAGTGCCACGCTTTCCACTGGGAAATGGGAGCTTGTAAGTAATTGTGGCTCTATATTAAAAGGAGTGGAAATAAAATTTTTCAACATAGTTTTTTTTTTTTTTGAGGAAGATTAGCCCTGAGCCAGCATCTGCCACCAATCCTCCACTTTTGGCTGAGGAAGACTGGCCCTGAGCTAACATCCGTGCCCATCTTCCTCTACTTTATGTGTGGGACGCCTACCACAGCATGGCTTGCCAAGCAGTGCGGAAGTCCACATCAGGATGTGAACCAGTGAACCCCGTGTGAACTTAACTGCTGCGCCACTGGGCCAGCCCATCAACGTAGCTTTTTTACCATAAAATAAAATCATGGTTAGCCATTACACAGTAAGTTTCCCAATTCCTTAAAAATTTGCCCAGACGTCAGCTTTGAGTGGCCCAGAAGCCCTCTGTTGGGGGCAGTGCCCTTACCGGAGCGTGGGAGGTCAGCCGCCGGTGGAAGCGGGAGACTCGGCCGAACACCTCCTGACAGTACCGGTGGAGCTCCTCCACCTCGTCTTCGATCAGCACGGCGTCCAGGGGCTCACTCTTCTGAATGAGCTGCTCCCCAAAAACAATGAGCTGATCAATCTTGTTGGTATTCAACGTGATTTCCTGTTGGAAACCCTATTTAGAATATGAGAAAGAAAAGATTTCAAAGAAAGAAAAATTCTGCGAGGACCCAGTGTCTGTCTCTTTGAACAGGGCCACAGAAAAAGCATCAGAACGTCATTGCTATTTTGTTCCTTCACTGAGTACTCCAGCTTCATCAATTTTTAACAAAGTGACAATAAAGATTTAATAATTTAAAACAAGTGTACCTATTTTTTCCTCCCCCTTTGAGGCACTGACTTTTCCAATTAAATTAATTCTAAAAGTTTGACATGGATGGACCTTTACTGTTACTGGGTCTGAAGGAGAGACCTTGTCTTACTGACGCTTGGTGGAAACAGAAAATCGCCCATAAGTCACCAACGGGCATTTGCTTCTGCTGACGCAATAATAGTGTGCATTGGTGCCATTCTATTAGGGAAGGTGCATTTCTATTTTTCAACATCTTGTAAGACCTAGCCAAGGAGGGGAACAATAGTGAGACTAACGTGTAATACGGGCAGACCTCGCTTGATCGCACTCCACAGATGCTAGGTTTTTTACAAGACCCTCCACCAGCAAAACGATTATGATTCGCTGGCCGCTCAGATGATGGTTAGCATTTTTTAGCAATAAAGTAGTTTTCAATTAAGGTATGTACATTGTTTTTTAGACATATGCTATTGCACCCTTAACAGACTACAGTATAGTGTAAAGGTTAAGTTTTATAGATACTAGGAAACCGAAAAATTCATGTGACTCGCTTTATCGCTACATTCGCTTTATTGCAGTGGTCTGGAACCGAACCCGCAATATCTCTGAGGTATGCCTGCACAGATATTTGTAACAGTGGGAGAGCAGAAGATATCTGTTCTTGGGCCCACTCTTGATACAGGTTCTCCTCCTGTTACACCCCACATGTTGCACTCAGACTCAAGTGCTGGAGAAGCAGCATCTTTGGAAGTTCTGTATGGAACCCAAAGGGCGTTCTCCCCGTAGATGATTATAAATGACAAAGAGAATAAAGGGCCTCATTCCAATGACCCCTGGCCGTAAGGAAGAGTATCCTGGCTTGTGATAACTCAGCAGTACTCAGGTGGATGCAGTCTGGCTGCTGTAACAATTCTGGAACCTGCTCTCAAGGTATCAGGTGACATTTGTACTTGGCCAGCTCTCCTCTGCAAAGGTGCACTCTTTTAAGAGCAGCTAAGGAAGCAGGCCTCACGTTCAGCTGGCGCATCTTGTCGTCGGCGTCGCTCTCCGAGAAGTGCTCCACGTTGGTCAGCTGCAGGTCCATCTCCGTGAGCCACACCAGAATGCTCTCCCTGGTCCCCTCGAATTCTTCCCTTTGGTTGGTGAAATGCTGTGACAGGAGAAGAACATCACATGTTTGTGTTGATGGCAGAATGAGAGTTCACTTAGGCAGCAAGGCAAGGGTGCCCGGCGTACTCAGAGAAACCTGCCTCTGGGTACCCGGGGGGCCCACAAGGCCTTCAGGGGGCCAGTGTGGGGTCAGGAGCCTGGGTCTGGTCCTGGCTGTGTGATATCAAACGAGCCCCCCACCTTCTCCCAGCCTCAGCACCTTCACTGGCAAATGAGGGTGTGGGAATGTTGACTACGATCAGCATTTGCAATTTCATAATTCTCTAAGCTTGTGATTTTCCCCAACCTATCCTTTGAGGAGCCCCTCCAAGTCCAGGCCAGGCACCTTGCCTGTTTTCACCTGTCAGCCTCTGGGGGTTGACAGAAGGATTTACAAGCCTCATGCTGGAAAAGTACTGCTCTCAGGGCTGAGCCTGGACTCATGCCCCATTAGCCTTCACTGACGTAACCCTGAGTGTGTCTCCTCAGAGAAAGAAGACCCAGATTTACCACCTCCAACTAAGGATGCCTCTCGGGTTACCGCCTCATAGATGGGCAGCCGATGCTCACACAGAGCCTTCAGTGCCCAATGATGGCTTAGACTGGTCAGAGTCACATCAGCGGGAGATAAAGAAGTCAGTGCAAGAGGGGTGTCTGAAAAGTTAGCCAATTTCTTCCCGAGAGGGTTAAAAAAAAAGTCTAGATTCTCATCTTCTTAGAATGGTTTCAAGAGCATTCTGCTCTGAGAACAGAATACAGGGATTAAAATTACTTCCTGCAGCCACAGCCCACACCGGTCTCGTCAGTTACACCTGGACTCACAAAGGATGACATACCACGCCTTCTGAATTACAGAAATTTAAGGGGAATGTTTACATTCAAAAATTGAATCCAACTTTTGAGGTTAGTCAGCGTGCCCCGAAATTCAGAGGATAATCACTCTCCCCAACCCCCACAATGCAGAGGGGGCTCTGTCCGCATCCCTCAGAGTGTAAGAACCCACGGGACACACAGAAGCGGGCAGATGGGCGAAGCGGGCCTCTCTCCAGGCTGAGAGGGGCCTTCGCCAGACCCATGGATGGCAGCGCCCCAGACTCTGGGGACAGTCTGTGAGCCAGCGTGCACACTGTCAGGGGTTACAGGAGCGGAAAGAAGAGGCGTGTTGGATAACACAAATCACATAAACAGGCTCTGCCTAAGAAGCCTGTTCTTCAGCAAATAACCTCTTTAAGGAAGTGAACGCTGGCAGCTTTGGGCTTAAACAAGGGGAGACTGTGTTGGAAGGATGTTAAAACAGCTTAGGCCTTAAACGAAATCTTCTGCCTGTTGCTTTGTTACAAGCCTGATGTGGCAGATGGCTTCCCCCTGAAAATCTACAAACAACCCGAGTGCCGTAGAGAAGGTTACTCTGAGTCTGCGCAGCACAGCCGTGACCCGCTTCTGGAGGCTGTCCCAGCGCCGGTTGCCCTCATGGACCATCTGCTTCAGTTTGCTGGCCGTGTCGGTGCGGTTCTCCCGGGCCAGCCGCCGGTACTGCTTGTTGATGAGCTCCAGCTGAGTGAGCCGCTCGTGGATCTGCCGCTGGAAGGCCTGTGTCACAGAGGAGCCCATCCGTGCCACAGCACAGAAAGTGCCGGGACACCCCCCTCCAGACCCCAGATGACCTGACTCATAGTGGTTAATCCCCAAACTGAAAAGGCATCAGAGGGCATACTTCACTGTTCTGATGCTAAAGCTAAAGGCTTCCAAGTTCAGTGCATGGCAGCTGCATAATCGGCAATGTCTTGCAAAGCTGCCCAAGTAGCTGATGGTGGGTTATGGATTGGGTGGCCCGGGCCAGTAAGGGGGGAAGCCCGCCACTTAGAGGAGTCATTTTAGCCGCTCCTGACCCCGCCGCGGGCTTGGTTATCAGGAGCCCTGGGCTGGAGGGGGTCATTACCTCAAACCTCTTCAGCTCTTCTTTGGCATTTGTGTACAGCACCTCTGAGGAATTCGGGTAGGCCGCTGTCCTCTCGGCCGGCTTGAGCCAGTCCTCAAAGCGGGAGTAATCATCTAAAAACTTCTGCCACAGGCGCCACGTCTCCTCAATTCTGACAGGAGGAAAGCAACGAAATACAAGCCACCCGTTTCCACCATGAGCTTTCACACCTCCTTTCTCACTTAACCGGTCCTGTTCCCAACTCCCCTTGCACCGTCCCTGTTCGAGGGCAGAGACTCCACTAGACTTCGAGCAAATAACCAGCAACGTCACTCCTTGCTCAGGACACCTTCTGTCTGGGAGCGCCAGCGCCTCAGAGCTCCTGCCTCACAGAGACAAACAGGAGACAGGGCTTCCTCTGTGACTTTACAGCTGGGGACAGAGTACAGTCGCCAGCCATGGTTACAGCCCAAGACACAGGCGAGCTGAGGAAAGACATGACCCAGTTAGATTGTTCTGGAATCATTCACTTAATAAGCACTAGTCACACTTACTGAGCCTTCCCTGCTAAGACCCGGCACATTTCAAAGTGAAGGGAACAGAACACAGTTACTGTACTTTCGGTCAGAAGGGTGCACTGAGTTGGCCACATTTAAAATGTTTAGGGGCAGCTCAGTTCTTACTTCATTCGCCGCTCCATTGACATGGCGCAAATGTTCCTCCAGCGTCTGTCCAGGCTTCTGGTAGTCTGCTGGATGGAGTCACACTCGGTCTCGTTGGCACAGGCATCGGAGTCGTGCAGTAGGACATCACAGATGTTAAACACGGACTCCACCCCCGCACTGTGTTGCTCAATGTCTCGCTGCAGGTCCTACATTACAACAGAGTAGGAAGCACCTTAAGATGGTGGTCAAAGGATCTCTACCCACACCCTCATCTTCCAGCCCAGGGGGCACAGTCCTGGGTGGATTTCTACCTTGGAAGCAGAAACACAAACCGGTTCCCTCTCATCTTTGTGCAGCCATTGCACTGGAGCAGCTGACACAAAGCCTAACAAGTCAGGCAACAACTGGGATTTCTTTGTCACACTGACTATGTGAGGAGTGGGAGTAGTGGGGGATACCCTCCCCTGAGATCCCACCGCCCCACAGATGGAGGGGAGGCATCGGATCCACTCCACACCACTCGACCCCAAGGGCCTCCAATTTAGACTTGGCTTTGGGGAGGTCTTCCATGGAAAACTGACTGAGTCTCTTCAGTAGGACCGAAGACTTCAGCAGCAGCAGATCTTCACCTTTTATGGGTCATAGAATTCTTAAATCTACTAAGACTTTTGTGCTACCTTTACCGCCCCCCCCGCCCCAAATAATGCGTGCGGCTGTATGCTCCACAGCCTCCCCGTGAGCCCATCCTGGGGCTCAACAGGCCCAAGGGGAGAATTTGGGGGTAGAGACTCTGCTCCCCCCATCTGATGGGGTCCAGCCAAGGCTTAGCTCTGAGAGGGGAACCTTGTTCTCTGATGGCGACAGTGATGCAGTTCCCTGATTCAGGAGGAAGAACATTCATGAAGAGAAAATGCATGGAGAATAACCATGGCACTGCCCGTTATCACCCAGATCCTTCTGCCCAACACGCGTGGGCCGGGAGGGAGACGCGAGGAGGCTGCATGGCACTGCGGACGAGCTAGGCTTCTCCTGATAGCTGAATTCTGAGGAAGGTGACATGAGACTGCCCCCACTAATCTTAGCATCCGAGTTACTTTGTGAGATAGCAAAGACGAAGCCCAGTTCTAAGTTAAATACGGCACTGTTAACTATATTAAAGTTCCCTGGCTTTCACAAAGTTCAGTTTATAGGAGGGACAATTTTATACACAGTCCCTGCCGCTGTCTACAGGAAGGCAGCATGAAGTTCATCACGGGTCACCTCAATATTTAATAATTTTGGACATTACTATTGTATTACTAGATAAGACTAATATTTTCTTTCTTTTCTCCTGATGAATGCACGGTCCGGATCATTCTGTGTCCGAGTGGATATGAAAGAATAAAATGCTAACACTCCAACTGAATTTTAAATCAGGCAGTTCTTAACATAGATCCTAACTGATAAAAAAGAGCACCTCAAAGTTATATTCAGAAGAAAGGTGTTTCCCACTTGCCACCTTGTGTGCCCTGTGAAAAGAGATGCGCAGGGTGACTTTGTAAGCTCTTCAGTTGAGGACAAATGCCTGAAATGCTGCAGTGGGGGACGCCTCCCTAGGGTCAATGTGAGGACTAGCTTTACAATTATTAGGTTTAAATAGAATTCCAGTTTTAAAATTCTTAATGGTTCACAGAATTGCCATGGGCTTTCCTAAAACTTACTGGCATTGATAAATATCCCTTTTAACTTTGTTAACAAATAAGGAATTCTAACACTGGTGCTAAATGAGTAACACTGACCATTTTCACTGATAAATGGTACCTGCCCCTGACCTCACACGGTGGGGTTGGGTGGGATCTGGTTGAAAAGCACGGAGGAAGTCTCGTCTATGGATAAACATGAATGCCATGCATTTTAACAGACTCTCTGCAGTCACTTTACATTATTGATTCAGCTTATAGTGAGTGAAACGGCTACAGAAAACTGATTAATACGCAGGGTGAATGGTGGCAGCGAATGAGCTCCATGATAGTTTATAAGAGACGACCGACATCTTGGGAAAAAAGAAGTCCCAACATTTTCACAATTTCCAAAACAAATTTCTAAAGCACCACAGAATGGCCTGCTGATATTGTAGTGTGAACCAGTTAGTTACCTTGTAAAATATCAAATAAAGTGGTAGACCTACTCGAAAATGCAAACCATTTAAATGCTAGACAGGTGACACTTTGCAAACTGAAATAATCCTGCCACAGGTCTCCACTGAGGCCCGAGTTTGTACAATAATTAGATTTCAAGAACTGTCCAAATGCAGAGAAGAGCCAGACTTAAGAAACAACAGGACAATGTGAAGGCGTCTGCCGGCGGCTCTGCAAATGGGCTCCTGTCCGTTTCATTTTTCTGGTCCTGCGTGGGGGACACAGAGCACTGAAGCTGAGTAAGAGCTGGGGTGGGGAGCGAGAGGAGACGGGGGTGACATGAAACTAGAGCTAAGAAGGCAGCCAGGAGGAATGACAATACAGAACGAGCTAGAAGAATAAGGTAAAGGGGGGAAGGAGAAAACCAGGCAGAGGGCAGAAAATTGCACGTGGTGGGGCGCCGGTGGTGGCTCCAGAATGTCTCTGTGAGAGGGGTTGGGGGTGACAAGTCTGGGTGGTCTTGGGGAGTGATTTAGGGGGGCTGGCATGAAGCTGAGTTGGGCCACTGGGGAGGGGACTATTGGTAATTACAGAACCACCTCCCCACACCACCACCTGGCACCCCTCAGGGAACCAGGAAACCAAAGAAAACAGGAGCAAGGTGCTGAAGACTCACGGAAAGTGGTTCACAGTGTAAAATGTCACAAAGGTTGCTACCACTTCCTTTGCATTTTGAAGATGATATATTCTCCAGAAATCACAATACACCCTTATCATCTAAGGAGTTTCACATAAAAGAGAAACAAAAAAGGAGTCTTCTAAGGTCTGACCTCGGCCCCACGGCCCCAGGGACATCACAGTGAGGATCCAGGCACATTGCGGCTCTTTACCCCTCTTGGGGGCTGAGGGCTTTTGCAGGAAGCAATACTAGCCCAAGCTTTCAGGTCTTATTTCCAGAAGTAATCACGTAATTTACTATATTTAACTAGTGATAGAAACACGGGTAAGGTTTTTTGAAATGGCCCATACATAATTCTCTTTTGTGACACATTCCTGTTTTTGATGGAGCATTTAAGGTCTAGGCCTAGTATGATTTTTTAAAACAAAATGCTAAAAGTTTCCTTTTAGTATATCTGTGGTAGACAGAATATTGGCCCCTCCAAAGATCTCCATGTCCTTATTCCCAAAACCTGTGAATACGTTAGGTTACACGGCAAAGGAGAATTAGGATTGCTAACCAGCTGACCTGAAAACAGGAAGATTATCCTGGACCATCTGAGCGAGCCCAATGTAATCCCAAGGGTCCTTAAAAGTGGAAGAGGGGTGGGACCAGCCCGGTGGCACAGCAGTTAAGTGTGCATGTTCTGCTTCGGCAGCCCGAGGTTCGCCGGTTCGGATCCCGGGTGTGGACATGGCACCACTTGGCAGGCCATGCTGTGGTAGGCGTCCCACATATAAAGTGGAGGAAGATGGGCATGGATGTGAGCTCAGGGCCAGTCTTCCTCAGCAAAAAGAGGAGGATTGGCAGCAGATGTTAGTTCAGGGCTAATCTTCCTCAAAAAAAAAAAACAAAGAATTCCATGATGGTGATTCTGAATTCTATAAAGAGGGAAGCTGCAAATGAACCAGACTGAAATGCTGCACCATTTCAGTACAGGAAGAAACAAGGCCAAGGGGATGGCAGCTGCTCCAAATTGTACACTTTTGAGAATAAACTGTCTACAATTTAATGATGTTTTGTCACCCTTCAGGTTTATAAAATGTTAATACACATTATTATCCCCTGCCAAATTGAGCCAGTTATTCTTTAAGAAGAAAAATATTGTCAGCTTCTGTATTATTTACCTGAAAAAACTCACCACTCAGGGTAAATGGTTATTTGCAAGGCCTTGTCTATAAAGAGACTATTCAAGAAATTCACCCTAGTGGATCAAACTTGTAAATAAAGCTGATAATGTTCAGTAGCTGTGAGTCCACTGAGAAGGGCATTACAATCTCTGCAGTGTCCATTAACATGGTACTTATATCGATATTCATTTCTCCACAAAGCAAAGACAGAATTTAGATGACCTCAATGAAAAAGACATACTTAAATTTCTGAGGCTAAGTGGAAAAACCAGTATTTTTACCTAACAGCATTGCTAAATCATACCAATTTGAAAATAAGAGAATAGGCATCGTTTAAACAGTAATTGTAATAGATTGAATAAAGATCTAAGTCGAGAGTACTATCAGCTACTTAGCTCTATTTCATGGTAGCATGAAATGTCACTTGTTACCATTAAAGGGAATGACCTGAACTCAAGAGAATTTATCATCAACGGGTGGCCTTGATGATAATCTCATGGAAAAGGTTCAGCCCCGGATTCTGTCTCCAAGCAGCTGTGATACGTGGGCAAATCTCTGCAGTGTGTCAACAGACAGCAAACACCAAGGCTTTGGAGGAAATGCGAAGAAAACAGACACAAGTCTAAGAACCTGATGGCAACAGTATTGCTTAAATGGTCAAAACAGAATCTGCTCACAGGTCTGAGGAAAACAGAGGTGATGGAAAGCTCCTGAAAGAGTAACATAAACATAATATTTTAGAAATAAAGACAAGTTTAGGCACTGCATTTGAGAATGAGCACGTGAATGTGAGCCCACAGAGGGCAGGAAAGTGGATTTGGTAAGACAGTGATATCAAAGAGCATGCCCACGTCAGTGCAGTGATAAACACTGGCGGGACTCAGTGGTCTGCAAATGGCGGAATTCCCAGGTTGGCTCAGAGGGTGCATAACCGGTGACAGAAATGCCCAGAGCATTGCAGGAGAAACTTCCTAAGCTATCAGTCCAAGCACGCTCCTATTACACCTTGTTTTAATTTTTTTAAAGCTCTATCAGACACACCGAGTGTTGTCCCATGAAAACCTTCCTTGGTTAGAAAAACTATTTTTCTTTCAATTTATTGCCTTCTAAAACTCTATCAACAAAAACAACAAAACAAAGATCCAAGTTAAAAAAATAACAAATAAGAAAACCTCATTTACCACTAAGATTAAGGTCTGCATCTTAACCATTGTTCAAGGTATTTCACAAAGAGCTATGTGAATGGTGGCGGAGATGGGTACTCAAAAGACGGAGACCTCACACACGCAAGAACACGGACCGGTGATCAGCTTTCTCTGGAAAAAACAAGCCCGTATTATGAAATGTGAGCACACTTAAATTCACAGCCAATACAGGGAAGGTTCGAGTTAGCAGGTATTGTAGACACCTACACCCTTACAAAAGCTCATCGCCCATTCCCCCACCTGCTGCTCAGCGAGCCTCTTCTGGATCTCTTGATCATCACAGACGTCATAAACCACGGGCTTAGAGAGCTCAGACTCAATCCGAGCCAACCAGGTGCGAAGGTTGCTCATGTTTTTGTCTAACTGCTGAATAAAAGCAAAGGTCTCCTTCAGCTTCTTCACCCTAAACATATTTGTAGGAAAAAAAGAGGTGGAAAACAAAAGCACAATGTTTAGTGGGGAGAAGAATGCACGGACGAGGGTGTCGGAGGGTGAAAAGGAATCCACATCGGTTATTGATTTTACAGCAGAACAACACTCACATTACCAGATAGTTTTCACAGAATTATGTGACACTTTCCAAAACTGCTGTTCCAGCTGATTTTCAAATCGACTGAGTTAACCCACCCATGCAAATATGAAGTCCTACTATTCCCAGAGTGAGACCCCTGAGACCCAGTCCATCTTACTGGGGCTGCAGAGGAGACGGGAGGTGCTTTCTCTCTTTCTAGGTTAACTTCCGTCCATCTTCTGTCTTGGGGATGCCCAATGATCAAAGCAGCCAGGACCTTCCCTGACGGGTTAAGATCACACACCTGCTTCACTTGGTGGTATCTGGCCCATGCTGCCTCTCATGGGACCCTCCTCTTGAGCAAGCAGAGAACGTGTGTCAAACCCACCCCGTCCAGTCCGAGGGGTTGAGGGTGCCGCACGCAGAGAACCAGCCCATTACGGGGCAGCTGTGTCAGCCAAAAAGGGAGGGGGCTCAGAGAGAGGCTGCAAGCACAGTTCTGACTCCACCTCCCTCACCGACCAGCCAGACTCGGCGGGAGTCACTGTATTTCGTGAGCTGGCTGGCACGTCCACGTAGTTGAGGGGAAATGACGCAGCTGCTGAGGGAAAACGATCTTCTGATAGATCCTGAAGTAAAATGCTTGCATAAACTGCTTCCACAAAAGTCCTAAAGTAGAGCTTATTCCAGTGATCTGTGGGACTTTTAGTGAATCCCAGAGATATGAAGTGATGGCTACAATGGAAAGTTCCCATTTATCAAAACTCATGTTGCAAGGTGCCGTCAGAACTGCATCCCACGGCGCTAGCAAGAGAAATCAGGGCACTGACCCTAACTCGGAGGATGCGCACTCCTCGCCACCGTCATCTCTTCTGTGACTGCCTGTGAACAGCTTCCTACCGTCCGCCATGCCCTCCTGTCTGCCTTTGGTTCTATAGCCAAAGCGTACATTCCAGGCGGCAAGACTGATCCACGTTCAAACCCTTCCACAGTCCTCACTCCGCCCTGACGTACTGGTTTAACCTCTGACCTTACAGGTCCTCAAGAGGACAGTGGCCTCTCCGCCTCCACCCCTGCACTCTGCAAAGTAGCTCCTCCTCCCTTTTCCTGGGGCTTCTTCCACTGCTCACTGAGGCACCAGGGGCCCCTTGCCCACGTGCTCCTGTGGCACCCAGGCCCACCCCTCATTCACTGTGCATCCATCACGACAGAGCCCACACTGGCCAGGCTGCACAGGGCTGCTCCCTCTGCACGTACGGCACCTCCCACACTGCCTGGGGGGCAGGAGGTATCAACAAACATTGGTTGAATGAATAAATGTGTATAAGACTTCCACTACAAGCTATTATTTAAGTAGACCACAGAGTTGTGTGTGCTTTTTTTACTTTTTAAATTTCTTTTTGCATCCTACAGTAGATCAAATCAACTCTGGGGACTGACTTCTAGTTTTAGCTCTATTACCAGCTAGTTTTATGATTTAGGGAAAGTCCTTTTCCCTTAGCCCCCTCATCTCTAGTAGGCCTCTGAGGTCCCTCAAGCTTCAGGGGCGTGGTAGCATCCGGGCGACATTCAGGTCAGAGCTCTGGATGCAGGCAGACTGCGTCTAAGCCCCATTGCACCATCCCCGCAAGGAACCTAACCTTCCTACGTCCCTGTTTCCTCATTATCTGCCAAATTATTATCCACCTTGCAGGTGGCCGTGAGACTGAAACAAGAGGATGCATGTAAGACCTTTGTCAGATAGTAAGTGCTCAATATAATCCTAGGTCTTATGACTGCTGACTGGGACTACACGAGGCCGCAACGACGCCTCATTTATACGGCACTGGACCTCCGGAAGTCCTTTTACAAATATTGTATTCTCAACAGCGCCATGAGGTAGGCAAGCCTGGAGGGAGGCTGTGGAGGCTGGCGGTGGAGAGCACCGACTCTGCGGTCAGGGCCTGGGTCTGAATCCCAGCTCTGTCTAATCTCAGCTGTAAAACGCTATCAGAAGCAGTCTCTTCCTTCACCCGGTGGCTGAGAGGATCCGGTGAGATATAAACCCATCAAAGGCCTTCAGCACAGTGCCTAATAGAGATAAATCCCCAGAAACTGTGGTCAGGATGACTTTCAAGGTGTGTTTTCCATATTGCATTCTTATTGCAAACATCATAAGGAAAAGCTCCCTTCAAAGCTACAGGATGATTTATTAAACAGGAAGTAACAGAATCCGAGGCCAGGCCTGGATGCAGTTGTAACCTAGATCCCTCCTTTGTTCCTGTGGCTTTGAGGTACACTCTCCTCACCCCAATGTCTTGTCACCCTGATTGCCCAGGGACCAGACAGAATACTCCAGACAACGCCAGAGCAGCCAGGAACCCCAGGCCCCATGGGACAAGGAGTCTTTCATGCAGTTTGCAAGGGGCTACCCTCCTGTAAGGCTGTGGCTGGAGAAGCAGCCTGGGCCTGAGAGCTGCCATAGATGGGGAGAGGAGCTCAGGCCCAGCAGCCTCTGCACAGCTCTCGTGCCTCCCCCTCCTCCCAGGACCTCAGCCCCCACTGTCTTATCCAGCACCTGGATGCAGAGACGCTGTGATCTTGAATCATGTTAATCCCAGGGCGAGGTGTGCAGTGAACACATGGGGGAGTATGGAGAAGGCGGAGGAATGATTTAGTATTCTTCCCCAGGACTATGGTACTCCAGGCCAGTGGTGTCCGAAACGGGGTGCTCAAGACTCAAGACAAACCACTGGGGTGTGGGAATAATATATTAGACTTGCTATTATTAACCCACTTAAAAAAAATTTCTACATTGGATATGCCTTATAATTCACAAGCTTTATTACTGAAATGGAACATCCACAGAGCATGCTGACATCTGCACGTGCCAAGCCTGTTGTGTTTTACGTGTCAGCAACTCACTTAATCGTCACAACAATGCTATGTGATCGGTACTGTTAGTATCCCCACTGGACAGATGAGGTAACTGAGGCACAGAGATGAAATAACTCGCTCTAGTGACACGGTCATTAAATGGCAGAGGCAGGATTCCAATCTGGGCAGTCTGGCCTGGAGCCGCTGTTCTTAAGCATCTCTTACAAACCTGCCTATGCTAATGTGCACTTACTGGAGGTACGAGATGTTTCTCTTGCTGTCAGGGAACGCGATCAGAAGTCTAGACTCATGGGGTCAAGGGTACACGGGTGGGGGCGGGGCAGGGGTAAGTGCATTTTGGGTGCCCGTCTTTGCCCCTCCATGATTTCCTTTCTATAAACATTTAACCATTTTTGTCTTAGGTCCTACACAGATCCTGAGGACTCAAAGATAACTGAAACATCGGTCTTATTCCTAAAGAGCTAGTGGTCTAATTTAGACATTTATAATATAACATCGGAGGCAGTCAATAAATTTCTTCTGAATGAGTAAATGATGTTCACTCATACCTTCGAATGTGTCTTTTTCGTAAGAGGTGGCCATGTTATATTTTAAAGAAAAGATGTAAAGATCAGAGTACCTCTGAGCCATCTTTCCACAAAACAATTTCCTGCCACTATGAGCCACGCATGCTCCTAAAACTTGGTTCCACATTAGGCACGTGAAGCACTGAGAAACACACACGTAAATCACATGCATACTTAGGGCAAATTAATGGGGAAGGCAAGGTGGGAGGGAAAGAAAAGAAGGAAGTTGTCAAGAAGCTACAAAATATCCATCCAGTCAGGATTTAACCTGCTCTATGTCCCAACCTCTGACCAAAGGCATGATAACCCAGAATGCGCGGTGATATAAATCAATACTGTTCCTCAGATAATCATGTTACAACTTACTCTAGACACTATCCAACATCCTGTTGAGTTTGCATGGTTCTGTTCTGTACAGACTGCATCTAATGATCACCTTTTCCAGGTCAGGAAGTACGTGTCATTTGCCAACCCAGGCAACCGATCTCCACGTTAGGCCTTGTTAATATCGCTCTTAGAAAAATTTAAATCTCGAGTTAATATTGGGAAACAAGGAAACTCATTCAGAGACCAGACCGCTGGCACAGGGAAGCAGCCCCAATACTACATTACATCAACCGCCAAGGTGTTCTGTTCTCTGCACTGGCCTGTTTCACCCAGGTGCACTCGACTAACGCTGCTCTCACATACATTTCCACAAATCATATTTCTCCAGAAAAAACAGCATGATTTCCTGAGTTGAATTCTAATTCTGAGGATTGGGAAAACAATTTTTAGGTGCAAAAGGAAAGTTTTTCACCTGTGTAGATTATTGGAAGCCTTGAATAAAACTAAAATATTTTTATATGAAATCAAACAAAATCAGAATTTTGCCTAAGAAGAACTACAAATTAGAAGATCTTTTGCAGGGATTATGGGTAGAAATGCAGAAAATCATAAAGTGAATAAAGTTTTTCTTTTATTTTAATAGTGATGGATCAGAATATAACATTTATGAACCCTGCTCTCCCTCCAAACCAAACAAAATCTAGGCAGGTTAGTATCATCCTATGTATCAAGCCCAAGTCTGACAATGTGTGATGGAGGCTTCAGATATCAAATTCATGTGGAGGGAATAATACACATTTCAGTCCTATTCTCTATATGCTAAAGGGTCTACAGTTAAATTACAAAGGCCCTAGATCAGCGTAAGTTAAAAAAATTCCTATGCCAATGTGGACAGCATAACAAAAAATAATAACGAAAACTGAGATGGTCAAAGTATCTGAATTTGCACTAAAACAGACAGAAGCTCAGACCTGTGGACAGCTGTCAGTTGCTAAAATTGTACAAATTCTGTACAACTGCATCTTTTTGAGTGAGTAAACATCTTTATAGCAATACAATCAATTACTTTGAGATCCTGAAGACCTGATTTAGGGGCACAGACGTTACAATGCATTTGAGCTCATCGCCTCTTTGAAGCATTTATGTTGCTGGAGGACTTCCATTTTCCACCCAGCACAATCACTTCTCTCCCCGGCTCGTCAGAGGCTGACTGCAGACACCACACGCACGCTGACACTGAGAAAGAACCCATCCCCCGATGGCTGAGCACACAGACTCCGCGGCCACCATCTCATCAGTAATTTCTATTGTAACCAAAACGAGAGAGTGAGAGCAAGACACACAGAGACAGCAACCACCCCTCGGCCATATGCAAAGCTAATGACTGAAATGGCACTTACTGTTGACGAGAAAAAAATCATTCCTTATGTTGATTGAAAGCTCCAAGTTCCGAGCTGCCCCTGCACCTCCACCTCCGGAGGACGAGGCAGCCCCTCCCCCGCCTGGTGGGCCTCTCCATTCACTGGTTCAGCATCTTCCCCAGGCCGCCCTCCCGCAGGCTCCCGTGGGCACGGCTTGCTCACAGCCACAAAGCGATGCCCGCAGGAAAGGCAGAGAGCTGCTTCTCGGCTAACTGCAATTTTTAATCTCAGTTTTCTCCTTTCCAATAAACAAATATCTCCAGCTCTTTTCTCTCTCTTTCACACACACACACACACACACACGCGCGCACACACATACAAACACACAGTCTTTGTTCTGACGTTCAGGATTGCAATACTGGGGGAAGAAAGTCACAGTGTTATCTTGGCTATGGGTTATTTATGAAGTGTTATAAACCAAGAGAAGAAACATTTAGATTTAGGGCACAGAAAAGAGGACTTCTGTTCTCGTCAAATTAAATCTTCTCTGATTAGGTTTAAAAGAAATGGTGAAATCTGAAGCCCCTGAGTCCGACAGGAGTGCCTCCCTCCTGTCCCCCTAAAGAAGAAACTTCCCCGGGGGGTTCTGCCCTGCCTTTTTAGGTCCTGTGTATCCTGGCTCAGGAGGGGCAGAGAGTTCATTTAGTCCATTCCTCTACTTTTTGCAGGAAAAAAAAATTCTATCTCACAGCACAAATGGAGTTCAAGACTCTGCAGAGGAGGAAATTTTGCAGTTCTTGTTGCTAGCTCCTCCTAGGGTTTACCATAATGTGAGTATCTGAAAATTCCTCTGCACGCCAACCACAGTTCTCAACGCGAGCTGAAACGGCTCTGCTTACGGAGCACCCTTGCTTTGCGTCCAGCCCCTTCGAGGCTCAGCCCCAGCCTTATTTTGAGACTTCACAATATCAATCATTTCTCATGGGTCCCTCCAGCCCAACATTTAGTCATTATTACATCCCCACCTTGAAACACCGCAGACACATTCTAGATCAGTCAGATTACGAGTGTGGATTTGGAAACAGTTCTCCCCAAATGCTGCATTTGACTAACTTGTGCTCACATTCTTGGCTGTCCTTGGGACCTGCTACATATGACCCCCCAAGGCTCATACACTGGACCTGCCTGATGCTGGACACCAGGCTACTGATTGCTCATTGACCCAATGATGGCTGCTGTCCCTTGGGGAAGCTCCCCAACTCTCAAGAAGCCATTTCTGCAGGGCTTGGGAGCAGCAGTCACCTGCTCCAGAGGAGGAATGATGGGGCTGAGGGGAAGGAAAAATGAAAGGGGAGAGGTCGACCTCACATCTGGCTCTCCCTGTGCTAAATTTCTAAATCCTTCCAAGCCCACTGGACGAGGCAACCTGTTAAGACCAGAGCAAGTCAACTGTATGACTAGCAGCATTGTTTGGTCTTCCAAAAGAACCTTGAGACAACACAGATAAAAAGAGAGCAATGAAAAACTTTATCAGTTTAAAAAGGCACATATCTCCCTGCTCATTCTGCAAGGGATGGAAAAACAATCTTAACACACAGTTGCCATGGCAGTAACTGCTGAGTTTAAATGACAACATTTTAATTGCTACTATTATAAAGTAGGGGGGTTTTTCATGTTGGTAGGTGAAATGTGAAAATTACGCTTAAAGTTTTTTCATGGACTTGATCCTTCTGATGGCGAGAGAGCTATCTAGTCTAAACAGGAATGGACCATATGCTAGTATGTCTGAGTAAGTTCCCCCTTCATAACATTGGCTTAAGGATGCCAAGTCTATTAATGATGCTACCATCAAAGAGAAATTAGGAGAAAGCTAACAATATTCCTGACATTTAAGGCCCCCATGTTCCTTTTCCATAATAAACATTTGGAAAATACAGATAAGCAAAATTCTTTTGGAAAACTAAAATCACCAATGATGCCAACGCCAACAGATAACCAACGTGAACGTATGTCTTTCTGCTTAGCTGTCTTGTCTGTCTCCTGCATTGAAAGCTTTCACCAGATCCTTCCCACGTGCTGCTAGAAAGAGTCTTCAAAAAGAGCCACCCTTCCACCCATGTTTCTGAATAGGCTCTGCCAACACAAACGACCAGCAGGGTGACTCCCTAAGGACACACGGCTTGTGCTTTATAGGACACAGCTGAGGCTCTGACTAATGAAATGGGGAAGGGGTTGTGGGAAACAACAGTAGATGGATTTTTAAAGAGTTCAACTACTAGAATTTTGAAATCAAGGGTAGCAAAGGTGAGATTACGTGTGGAGCTGAGTCTTTCTCTGGCATGAGTCCCACTGAAGGGAGGATGGCCGGGGACCCTCTTTTCAGAGCTTTGGTCTGTGCTGGCTGAAGCAAGTCAGCTTTGCATCTTTTTGTCCATCGCTCAACATCCTGTGCCTAAGCTGTTCTTATTAACAGGTAGCCTAGCTTCCTCCAAAACAGAGGATCGCACATATTGGTAGTTCTGAAAAACAACTTCTCTAATTTACTCCTCTCTCCTCCATTCAGGTTTTGCTGGGTCACTTTTTAAAGATGTCTGAGAAAACATGAGGAAGAGGAGGAGCTAACAACTACAATTAAAAAAAAATTCACTCTTCATTTAATCTGTCAAATGAGCATAGTAGGATATAATTAATATTTCTTGTCATCAAATCAGACTGGGTTCTAGAATAATCATACCATTCACTAAAAAATATATAGTGCTTCCAATGGCCTTTCTGTTGATAAAATTAATAATGTGTTTTATAAGAGTATAGATGTCACAAATGTAGGAAGCTGCCCAGGGGCCCACGAGGACTGCTTAAATCTCCTGCAGCAACTCTGAAGGAGAGCCAGTTCCCTGGATTTTAATGCCCACCTCAGGGCCTCTGTGACCTTACGTGAGGTCTTTACAAGCAGAGGAAAAGCAGTGGTTTGGGCCTAAGCCCCCTCCCATTCCTCCTCTATGCGGCCACACTGAGCTGCACCAGAGGCTAGCAGTGAGTGCGTATGGACGGACCTAAGGGTCCCAGGTTCTTGTGCCGAGTTTATCAACAAGGAAACAGGCTCACAGAGGCCACAAGACGTGTTCAGAGAAAGTGGCGAATCCAGAATTTCTGCCTCTTGGTGCAGCACATGTCACGTCATCCTGCTGCTGGCTCTAGCTGTGTTCCCCAGACCAGCACCACTAGCAACACCTGGGCACTTGTTAGAAATGCACATTCTCAGCCCCACCCACACCTACAGAGTCAGAAGCCCTGGGGGTGGGGTCCAGCAACCCACGTTTTCATGAGCCTGCCAGCGATTCTGACCCACGTTAATTTAAGTCTGAGAACACTGCTCTAGAGTAAACAGTAAATTCTACACCGAGTTCTAGGTTCTAGAAAAATTCTGATAAACTACCTTTAAAAGTCAAGGTCTCAAAGGAGCCAAGTGCTCTTCCGACATATGGTGCAGGCAGACGGACAGATCCCAGGTCCGCCCCTGCCCTGTGCAGAAACGCTTCTGCCCGGGACCAGTTATTCACCCTCTCGGAGCTGCAGCGTCCCTCTCTGGAGGGACAACCGACCTTGCGGGTTGTTGCAAGAATGAAATGAAATAACATATATGAGGAGCCTGGCGCTTAAAAAATTAACAATGGTTTCTTCCCCTACCCAGCCCATAATGGAGCCTACTACTTGAAATGATCAGACATTTTACATGCATTTAAGTAACCCTGTCTTTCATTTTTAGCAATTCTTTTGAAATTTACATTTTGCTGAGAATGAACCCAAAACAACAGACCTCTTTTGGGTGAATTAAACCTGATTTGTTGAGGTCTTGAACTTCTGAACACCCTTCCAAACTTTGAAGTTAAAGGCTTATAGTTAAAATCTTGAAGACCTGAGGCTGGGTACCTGTGTAGGATCTCCCTTCCAAATCTTACCTAACATTTTTAAGAAGAGATGTTGCCCCCTGCCCCAGGAGTGAAGCAGCAGAACACTGAGCAGGACAGAAAAGGTTAACCAGTGGCCAGAATTCTTTGGGCAAATGAGGCCACAAGTGTACCCTGCAGGGCTGCAGGTTCTGGTGGGCAGTGTTCAAACCTAAATTCTGCAGCCTGTGCCCCCCCTTCCTTGATAGTGTGATACGATCAGCGTCAGAGATCAGACAAGGAGCTGATTCTATGTGAGGTCTATTTATGGCAGGTCCAAGCTTGCTGCCTCAACCCACAGATTCCCCTGAAGGGTAAACGCCAACTAAGACTTTCCTAGACTCTCAGCCATCTGTCTCAGCTCAGCCCTTGCTTTAAGGTAAAATAAGTTATTCCCTCCCTAGTCCCTCAACTTTGAGGGGATTAGGTTCTCAATACAGTCTACTCATTTCAGCGTAACAAACTAGAAGGGTCTGGGGCAGAGGAGAAGCAACACAACTGCTTGAGTTGAAATCCTGATTGCCTCACGTGTTGGTGATGTCATTGTGCACAAATGACTTAACTTCAGTGCCTCGGTTTCTTCATCTGTAAAATGGGATAACAGTATCTACCTTTCAGGATACAATGAAGATTAAGTGAAAATATACCTAAAAAGCACATTTTTAAGAATATAGCTGGCAGCCAATATATTTGCTACTACTTCAACTCCTTATTTTGCCAATTGCTCCTTCCAAAAACACCCCACTGCAATTTCACCTGCTGTTTTTTCCCTTTCCCACGAAGGAATTGGCTAAAGACAGGCAACCGGAGAGGAGAGAGGAAAATAGCCTATTAAACTCTGAAGTGCTATAACCAAAGCATGAATGACTCCAAATGGACTGTCAGTCTAGTCTTCACGAAGCATAATCTAGATCTCACTCCTGAATGATCTGTGAACAAGCACAATGTCATAATACCCTTGATTAATGCCAGGCCCAAGAAGACTGGGGATATAAAGATAATGGTGACAAAGACATGCTAGCCACAATTTACCTAATAGAAAGGATCTTATTCTTAGGTACTATGACATTCATTCATTTCAACAAATATCTGAAGCACTGTTTCAGGTGCTGGAAAGAAGTCAAAGAGATTGGTCTCATGGAGGAAAGACCTCTCACTATTAGACATAATGGAGGGAATCCTCTTCTACTCAACAAACATGCCACTTAGTCTTGGAGTCTTAAGGAAAAACAATGATAATAACCACTCATAGACGCTGGCTCCCATGTGCTGGTCCTGTGCCAAATGCCAGGCACATGTCATTCATCCCCACACAGGCCTCTGATGTGAGCGGTGCTGTTAGACACATTTTGCAGATTTGGAAACTAAGGCTTAGGAAGGTGAAATCACTACTCAAGTTTCCAAGGTGAGTAAGTGTTAAAGTCAGGCCTGGCTCAAAATCTGTGCTCTTAATCCTCACTTGGGTCACCACCATGGATTTCTATTGATTTTTTTTTCAACTGGCAGTAGAGAGAAGTTGAATTCAGCCCAGCTTATACTGCTAGCCAAATCACCCTAATATTTGTCTTTAGCAGACGCTGTTAAAAACCATGAATGACCCAAACTTTATTTAGAAGGCCAAGTCTTTTGTTGAGATTTAAGACTTGGCCCCAACCTACCTTTCTAGCTTCATCTCCCACACTGGAGCCAGCGGAGCTTCTTGTCATTTCCTAAACAGCTTCTACACTGCTCTACCCTGCACCTTTTGTCCCCAAAATGTGTTTCTCCTTCCCTGCCACCAGTAACACTTCAGAATCCCAACCCCTTATTCAGGACCATCTGGGAACACCACTCTTCTGTAAGGCTCTTCCTAATCCCCAGCCCCGGTCCACGAAGATGAGAACTGAGCTCTCACACCATTTTGCTCTACAGCGGCTCCGACGTCTGCTCCCATTAATGTAATGGGCTCATCTTAACGTCCCGCCTGTCACTCTCACAGCACTTAGCCTGGTGCCTTGGCTGAGTGAATCAGGTTTGCTTACCGTTTACAATAAACAGAGATAATGGAAATACCATATTATTATGAGTATCTTATTTTAGTACTCCCCAATTCTTCATTAACCTTACAGGTTTCTCTTGTATATTGCACATTATATATGTGTTCAAAACGTCTGAGCGCACTGTTGTGTAAAAGACTCGCTCAGCCAGTGGAAGCACGACGCTGCATGAGTGGTCCCAAAGCCGAGCGATTGTTTTTGTACGTCATGTTGCAACTGAAAAACACTTTGGCTGGGGTGTCTTTGGAGAGAGACTTTGAAGACAGAAGACATTTAAAAGCTTTGAGAGGCATCATCCTCGTTATTTGGGGGGGGGAGATAAAATGATCAGTCTTGTTTCTGACGAGGTTGCGCTGGAGAACACAGCTTTGATGTATAGTCACAGCCTCGCCTCCCAGGTCCGCACCTTCGGACCAGATGCGCACTGGGGACCTGGTGTGTGCATGCCCAGCACACACTTCCAAAGGGTCCCTGCCTTGTGTGTGCTGAACCCCTGTGGTGGGGACAGTCAGGGACCTCCAGAAGCAGCATCTAGAAACCCGTGCCCTGACTGACTTGCATCTGCCACGCATGAGAGGGACAGGCAGGAATGATTTCATCCAGGGGACAGCAATCCTAAAGCAGAGTTAGAATTTCGAAATAACACCTCCCCAAGGATCTCTTTTCAAATTCAGTATCCAACTCTCATTTAAACCTAATCTAATTCATGTAAAATTTTAAGCTAAATAAACAAATACATTAAAGTGGCATATACTAAAATATAACCTTCCTATAATGCTGAAATAAGAATTTCCACTCATTTTTACTGAACTTTACATTTCTCTTTAAGTTTACAGATCTGCCGGATTACCTGAGAGGAGGACTGGGCTCAGTTTCTAGATCTGTGAAGTGACCCCTGTACCTCGGGAGTAGGAATCATTTTTAGGCAGTTTCTTACCTTGATCCAATGACATCAAAAAGATGTTGCCAGCGGTCATTAATTTTGCTAAGCTTGTCATCGATCTCAGCTGCTCTCGTCTGGTTGCTGGCCTTGATCAACTGGTCACCCATTTGCTTTAACTGTAACTTGTTTTCACTAAACAAGTTTATTTCTTCCATGCAGTCCTGGCAGAGGCAGCAAAACAAACCCTGAAGTACTACCGAAAAGTCATTTCTTCGCCAGCCATAAATACAGTTTGCCTTTTGAAATTTCTTTTTCCACAATTTTCACCATCTTTATTCATTAATTTTTGTCAGATGGTTTAGTGGAGCATGTGGGAGAGAGATGGGCAGGAGCCGCCCCCCGACCCCCAAAATTGTTTAAAAAATAAAAAACTTCTCACATCTGTTAATTCTTCAGTATTAGCTAAAAAAGTCAAAGGACCCACTCAGCACATGTATAATATATAAAGCAGTAGTTCCTTTCTTAATTCAATAGGCCTGGTTTCCCCTCACAGCTTTCTTCTAAGCCAACCTACCTGGGAGCTGAGGACAAGTGAGTACAACCAAACTAGCCTAATATACCAATAAGAGTTTTGCTGAGGTTTAACTGAGTGGCATTTTGGGTGACTGCAGCAAAAACGCTCTTTCTCCCTTTTCGTGGGAATTAGTGACCATCTCAGACTTATGAGCCCCATGGCTGTCAGCCTCTTCCCTTTGGCAAGGGGAGCTCCTTAACGATAACCAGAGAAGCCATAACTTCCTTAGGGTGTGAAGCGATGCTTAAGGAGATGAGAGTGCCTTCTCTGGCCAGGCACCCTAACCGAGGGAAAGCAACCCCCCTCAGTACATACCATCATGCCCACCCAGAACAGTCCCACATTTCCCATCTCTCTGGAATCCTCACTCACCAGTTCTTCTCTGAGAAGAAACAGAAAGTCCCTTCAAATTTCTAAAATGTTATTGGAAACATACCTATAACATTATACGGCTCTGAGGTGGGGAGTGGAGGGCAGAGGATACCGCAGTATCCTAGCTGCACCCACCTGGGGACTCCTGCTCACCTTCTGTAACTTTTCAATCATCTCTTCAATGCTAATATCTGCTGTCTGGAGAACTTTGTTTTCCATCTGTACCAGCCATGCACATAACTCTTTATTTTTTTCATTGAACACAATCCATGAATTGAGTCTGTCTTCAATCTCCTGTTTTCGTATAGCCACCTGGAAACGAAAATGCATTTGGCAGCTGAATATAGGCAGGAAGGAAAGTGTTTTTCTTCCCTTCCTCCCACCAAAAGGACTATGAATTTCATTCATTTTAATCAGTGACCCTCTAGATTTAAATCATTATGTTTTTGCCTCTTAAACACTTAGGGTTCAACATCAAGAAAAGTTTTATACTTTTGATAAATACCATAAAAGGCATCTAAAAGATTAAAGTGTAACTGACCGAGAGGATTCAGTTTTATCCAATACAAATGTATTATCAGGTTATATTAAAAATTAGAAACAGGAAAGGTTAGACGAATGCATTAAGCATCACCCAAATTTCTTCTGTTCCTCATTCTTTCAATATACATTTATTGACTGCTTGCTACACGCTAATTTATAACTCTATGACACCAATCGTTTTGCCTTTTTAAAAATGACAACTCCCGGGGCCGGCCCCGAGGCCGAGTGGTTAAGTTCCCATGCTCCACTTCGGTGGCCCAGGGTTTCACCAATTCAGATCCTGGGTGCGGACTTGGCACCACTCCTCAGGCCATGCTGAGGCGGTGTCCCACATGCCACAACTAGAAGGACCCACAACTAAAAATATGCAACTATGTACCGGGGGCTTTGGGAAGACGAAGAAGAAAAACAGATTGGCAACAGATGTTAGCTCAGGTGCCAATCTTAGAAAAAATAAAAATAAAATGAAAAGAAGATCAATTCTTTATTCCTACTTAAGGCCAATGCCCTGCCTTTAAATCTAGATCACAATATAAATCTAACATTTGTAATGCAAAGGGAGCACAAAAATTAAAGTCATTTCCATGTTTTAAGGATATATTTCAAAAACAAAGCAAAATAAAATAAAAAACAATGCACACCACTCATTCAATCCACCTTCCCATTATACACTATGGCTTTGGATGGAAACCATGAAAATGGAACCAAATACTGGTCTGCAGTGAACAGGCTGACCCCAAAACACCCAATGCTCTATTACGCATGAGCAACACGTAAGCTGAAATCAGCAAAGGGTCTTCCTCCTCACAGGGTTCAAATTTATTACTTAAACAAACATAAATTTAAAGAATGCAAATCAGCCTTTCTAAATGTACAAAAGTATTCCCAGGTCTTAAAAATCTTTAGAATCTCAGAGTTGAAAGGCATAGCTAAAAGTTCTTTTGGTCAAGTTTTAACATCCCACTTTAAAGATGGGGAAACTGAGGTTGAACTCCCAGAAATTTTCCTGCTATGCACAAAAAAAACCTCTGCTCTTTTCAGACTGAGGCAAAATAACTGATGCTTGTACATCCACCCAGTGAAATGTATCAAGAAGGCTCAAAAAACTATCCCTAAAAAAACAAGTTTTGTGTTTCCATTCCTCAGGGCATCTATTTATTTAGCTTTTTAAAATCCTGGCACTTTGTACAGCATCACTTTGATTGGTTTCATAATGGTAACAATTAGGAACATCTGGGCCCCAGTCTGTGCTTCTTAACTTTTAGGATAATTTTCATGTATTCTAAATATTTCCTTTTATATAAAATGTGAAAAAAATTCTAAAAGGACATTTAAAATTAGGATACATTGTGACTATCAAAGAAAAACATTTTACTTTATTAAAATACATTCAAAAGGGCCTGAATTTCAACTTTTAAATACCTCTCCTTAATTCACAAAAATGAGATTAAGGAATTTATTTTTCTTAGAATTATGTGTTCTTAAAACAAAATCCTATTTGAACACCCTTTAATGCCATCCTGATCCTGTCACAAGTACATACTGTATAACATCCTAACCGCAATCCGATTCTTTCTATGTAGAAGTGAACTGCTGAGATACTAGTGTAGCAGCTGATCATTTCATTAGCTTCAAAAACCAGCTGCTTGAAATAAACATCGGACTTCATGTGAAGGCAGACTCTTAGATAACAAGCCCCTGTGCCGGGCACTAAGTATGACTCCTGCTGTTCGCTGGGCCCAGAGAAGAGCTACTGCAGCGATGCTGACCACTCCAAGACCACCCGGGACCTTGCTGAAGTCCTGATTCGAATACACTGATTGGTACCTGTCATTGGTACAGGACAGAGAGCAGTGTGCGCACGGCGGCCCAAAATTACAACTTTCTCCCTGACTTAAGGTGATTCTTAAAGAAGCTCATTAAAAGCATGCAAAGTTCCAGCACTGAGGGCTGGAGAAACAAAGGGTCAAATCTGTTAAACCGTGTTGCTGCCTTCTAAAGAACAGCATCTGGCCCGGGCTCCAACTGAAAAGGGCCTCGGGCTCAATGAAATTAAGCTCCTTTCTACTCGGTTAGGCCTTCGGAGACATTTCAATAAACGCCAGAAGAGCCGTGCCCTGCAGTTAACTGACTTACCCTTAAGCAGAGGTCCTCCCATTGTCTGTGCAAATGCTCTATTTGCTCCTTCAAAACCATCACGTCCTCCACAAGAATGTGCTGGGTTAAGTCAGTCTTCATAGTGGGAAGTTCTTTCAAGTTCTGAGTCCAGTTAGCCAAAGACTTCTCTAGTTCCTGCGTTTAAACACAAGAAGGAAAGAAAAAAAGAAAAAAAAAAACCCTTCAACTCAAGCTGCTGTTGTTTCCAAACCTGTAGGCTAATCCTTTGATTGGACTCTGGGGGAGGGGAGAACAGGGGAGGGGGCGGGACCTACAGAATGAGAAACAGCCCCGGGCGAGCGTCTGCAGTTGTGGTTGGCCAATTGCTCACCATCTATTTTCTCAAAGGAAACTCGTTTCTACCTTTGTTTTCATTTCTTCAGGTAGTTCAGACTTTTATATAATTAATTCTATTTTAAAGTCGTGTAAGTCTTTACCTTTACTCAAAGGAAAGTATTTTTGGAGTCTAGCAACAATCTCTCTTTCTCACACACACACTTTTAATCCTGAAACTATTACAGAAATGTTGTATAAAGTGTGATTTCCCATTTTTTAAAACATGTAAGAAATGCATTGTTGCTGCTGTGGCAATCACATAACAGCTTTGGTTCAAAGGGAATTATTTTGGTTAACTTTTGAAAAGAATGAGTATAACTGAAGAAAAAATAAATCATTCCCTAATTATTGGCAGATTGGTTAGCAGAAAATTTCCTCTGGCTCTGCAGACATTTACTTCTTAAAATGAAGTGTGTGTCAAACGAAAACTTTTGTATGCTAGTACTTAATCAAGAAAATTGCTTTCACAACAGGGGCGGTACAAGGAAACAGCCCACCGGTGAGTCCTCCAGATTTTTCCTGTGCTTAGAATTCTTCCTACTTAGGCATATTTTAATGGTCTCCATTCATACCTGTCTATTGGAATCTGAAAGAAAAGACTACTTCATTTACATCAGAAATAAGTCTGAGGAGTGGCAACAATACAAATGTGTTAACTCTGATTGATTTTCAGAGTTCTAAAAGCTACACTGGCATGATTTCGCAACTTGCCAAGAAGAATTTACGTTTAATAAAATGGTCCAGAGAATTCTTTTCATTTATTTATTTTTGTGAGGAAGATTCACCCTGAGCTAACATCTGTTGCCAATCCTCCTCTTTTTTTTTGCTTGAGGAAGATTGTCCCTGAGCTCACATCTGCACCAGTCTTCCTCTACTTTGTACGTGGGATGCAGCCACAGCACGGCTGATGAGTGGAGTACGTCCACACCGGGATCTGAACCTGTGAACCTGAGGCTGCAGAAGCCAGAGTTCGCGGAACTTTAACTACTTGACGGCAGGGGCCACCCCCAGAGAATTCTTTTTAAAGGTTGCATGGAGATCAAGAACTAACATCTTTATGAGAAGACAAATCATTCCTTTAAATTTTTGTTACCCAGTTTTAGCCTCACGGTTCTACTAGAGGGGATGAGAGCAGATCCCGCGGTGGAACACTTCTACTAGCCATACGGCATAAAGGGGCAACTCGAAAGGGGAGGGATACCATTCACTGACTCATACTCAAAGGCAGCTCAGATGCCTGCACACGGGGCAGTTATCCACAGCCACATTTAAATCAGTTTGGCTTGGATACTTGGTTTCCTCCTACAATTTGAAAGGATAATTAATAGATGTAGAACTTTTGCATAAGGACATTTTATAGTTCTTAATAAATGCTGCCAAATTGTGTCCTCAAAGAAATGACTTTCTCCACATACTTTGTGGTGGCAAGTTCTATGTATTTTTTTGGCAAGTTGAATATGTGTAATGATTCCTAGTTATTGTTTAAATTTGTATTTCTTAAATTACTAGCCTGAAATGCTATCCACTCCTTCACTCTGATGCTTCCACAGACATATTTAGTTAATTCCTGACATTTTCAGATCTAAGACACAAAGGTCATTGCTCACAGGAGCCTTCTCTGGGTCACTGGACAAGGTTGGGACCCCTGTTTTATGCTCTTTTAGCCCCCTGTCCTTTTCCCCTCTGATACTCACCATGCTGACAATTATTCACACACACGTACGTATGCATATAGGGGACTCTGGTTAACATGTGCGTCTCCAGCAGTCCAGACTATCAGCTCCCTGCTGGCTGGGGCCATGACAACAGTGCTCACCAATGCATGGCCCACTCAGCCCCTACCACATGCCCGGTGTAGAGTAAGTCCTCACACATCAAAATGTATGCTTGAAAGGAAAGCAATGTGGCAGGATGTCTCAAGAGCTTTAACATGTTCATAGGTCTTAAGTGAAAAAAGCAAGGAATCAAACAAGCTATAGAGTGAGGACTACTGTGGAAGTTTATTACGGCTGATGCTCACTGTTTGTATAAACATTTCAAAAATCATGCTTCCGGGGCTTGCCTTTGGCTGAGTGTTTAAGTTCGCGTGATCTGCTTTGGCTACCCAGGGTTTCACGGGCGCAGACCTAGCACCACTCATCAAGCCATGCTGAGGTGGCGTCCCACGTAGCAGAGCCAGAAGGACCTACAACTAGAATACACAACTATGTACTGAGGGGCTTTGGGGAAAAGAAGGGAAAAAAAAAAAAAAGATTGGCAATGGATGTTAGCTCAGGGCCAATCTTTTTTTCAAAAAAAAGTTTTTGCCTTAAAATACTCTAGATTTGTCACCAAACTAATTGCCAAAGAGAACACGTCAGTCAGATAAGTTTCCCTTTTTTAATTTAACCAGATAAATTGTCTGTATTCCAAAAACTACCTATAAAATTCCAATTGCCCATATAACACGTGATGTAAAACTTGAAGTTGTTTGACCATGTAAAGTGGTGTGTCGCATAGGCCTTGGCTGGACTCTCTAATGTCTCTAGGCACGACAGCATTTAAGCCTTTGTCCGTGAACTCAGTTACTGTTGGGATTGTCAAGTCCCATTTCTCTACACTACCATTTGGGTAAAAAGAGGAGCAAAAAATAAACGTGCATCTCTATAAATATTGGCCTGTGTATGCACAGAATATCTTTGGAAGAATGTGCAACAAATCTCTAACACTGACTGCTGCTGTGGAGAGGGAGTGAAGGGAGAAAAAATTTTCATGTATATCTTTTGTACCTTCTGAATTTTGAACCGTGTGACTATATTACTTATTCAGTAAATATTTTAAAGTTCAAACTGTCCTAAGATTCAATTGACAAGTTTTATGAACACAGATGTCTACTATAGCAACTGTCATAATAGTGAAAAGTTAGTATATAAAATATAAAGAAATTACATATATGTATATTACATATATTACACAGCCACACACACATATAAACATGTAAAGCAATTTTTCCATACATCAACTTGGCTGTAATGGGAATGTAATTTTTCAAGGAGGAGAGTAAAGCTCAGACTGGTCAAGAGGCTAGCATATCTCCCCAAGCGACTCAGGGATGATAAACATTGTCCTAGACAGGCTTCAGATTACTGGGGATCTTTCTGGAATATGATCATAGGTTGAATGAACTCAATGCTCTTGGCCTCTCTCCCTGATTCTTCCCACTGAGAAATAGAATGCTGAGGCCACGGAAGCTGAAAGGATCCTACTGGAAATTGAGGAGTGTGATACTTGGGAAAAGCATGCCTATGCGTGGGTTTATGGTTTGTATTCTGCACAAGTGTCTAGACTTTATGGAAGTAAACTCTATGTATCGACTGAGAGAGTGACTCCAGATTCTTTCATTTGTTAGTAAAGTCTAGATCTAAACCTAAAGATGTGAAGAGGGTAAACATTTTGAAGATTAGGGATGGATAGGAACCTTCTCAACCTAAGAAAGTCATCCACTAACACATCGCCAGCAAATATCACACCAACAGTGACATCTTAGACTCATTTTCTTTAAAATCAGGAATGGCACAGAGGAGCCAGTAAGCAATACTTCTACTCAACATTGTTCTGGAGGTACTGACCAGTGCGGAAAGAACAGGAAAAAAAGTATAAGAATTATAAGGAAGAAACAAAAAAGTCATTATTCACAGACAGTGATTGTCTACATAGACACTCAATAGAACAGATAGACAAATTATTGGAATTAACAAAGAGTTTAGCAAGATGGTTGAATGTAACATCAATATACAAAAAGTAGTTAAATTTCTAGGCACCAGTGATACATAGTTAGAAAATATAATTAGAAAAAGGCAGTATTTTCAATGGCTTCAAAAATAACACACCAAAAAATAAATCTAACAAAAGATATGCAACATAAAGAAATTATAAAACATTACTGAACATGGCTAAAAGGAGAAATAGGCCATATTCAGCAACGAGAGTACTCAATGTCAAAAGGATGTTAATTTTTCCCAAATTAATCCATAAATTCAATACAATTTCATTAAAACTCTTATCAGGACTTTTCACAGTTTGACAAACTGCTTCTAAAATTTGTGGAAGGTCAAAGAACCAAGGACATCCACACCTAATGTGGGAGAACAAGGTATGGGTACACATTCCACCTGAAATGAAGATTTGTCATAATAAACACAGTACGCCAGATAATTTGATATAAAAGCTGAGATAAGCAGACCAAAGAAGTAGAGAACCAAGAGACAAATCATACATATAGGAAAACTTGATATTTGACAGTGGACTATTCAATAAAAGGGCATCAGGACAATGGTCATCCGTAACAATAAAATAAAAATTTGATCTTTACCTCAAAACATATGCAAAAATCAATTCTTCAATGAATAAAGATGTAAATATAAAAAGCAAAATTTGAAAACTTCAGTAGGAAACGTAGGAGCGTATCTTTATGACTTTAGCGTGGAGTGATGGTACTGCTTATATAGAGTTTAAAAACAAAAGTAATACCTCTATACTTCATTGAGAGCTACATATATATGTGGTATAACTATAAAGAAATGCAGAAGGATGATAAAACACCAAATTCAGCGCTGCGGCTCCCACTGGAGACCACGCGGGCACGTGAACTGCATGTATAATGTTTCATTTTTCTGCCGAGTGGTGGTTTTATGACAGTTTGCCACACCATTTAATGTGTTAGAAACTTTTTGCATGTTAGAAATTTTTACAGTGAAGAAAAAAGACACAGGGAGGAGACACTAATGTCCAGCACAGCTCAAAGTAAGAAACTACTCATTTCTTTCTAATTTTTTCAATTTGATCCCTGAAGTCAAGGAACGAAGAAAAAATTTAAAAAACATTCCATTAGGCCCTTGATGTCTTTTAAACATCAAACCTGCAGATAGGGAAGAGACACAGGAGATCCTGCCCTGGGAATTTTACTGGTGCAAATCCCTATCCATAAGTTTGCCTTGTTGTCTGTAAAGGCCTAAAATATCCAGGAATTTTTGCTAGTGTGGTATCAACTAGGCAGAATATAGTTTGGAAGGTTTTATAAAAATGTTGTATTTGAGCAAAAACCCCAACCCATGGGCTTCTTTAAAATGAATTCTTTAGTTATACTTCACTCTTATTACAAAGTCATTTGCTAAGGGAACTGCTTTCAATGTGATCTCAGAGACCACATCTTCTATTACACAGGAGAAACAGAGAGAAAGAGGACCTGAAGGAGAAAACCCCAAATGCTAAGAAGAATTTCTGCAAAAGTCTTTCTCATCTTCACACATGGATCTCAAAAGGCATCGATTCTAACTGCTTTAGAGACCAGGATGTGATGTTAGAGCAGATAGGAAAAATGTTTTCCAACTGGACACAGACACTTAATTTCACACAGAAATTGAAAGGCAAGCAACCACTTCAACTTCTCAGCAAACAGCTCCGTGATGATCTTCAATAAGCCTTCAGATTTCAATACCTTAATCAGCTCCTTTTCTTTAAGGAGGTCCTCGTGAAGTTCTGGAAGAGGATCTTTGCTTTGTGCCTTTAAAACTTGCAGCCTGCTTTCCAACTTCTTGATTTTCTTTTCGCACTGGTCCCAGGTCTATTTGAAAACAGTGTTAAAATTGGTAAGTACTTTGCTATTTAAGGAGGAACTGTAGAAATAGAATAGCTCATTTAATCCTTGTAATCACTCTATCAAATGTGATTTTTTAAATCACACAGAAACACCATTTCCTTGTCTTGAGCAGACTGTGGCCCACGAGGGTAGATGGGAGCCCCGTGTGGTTCGATGCCTCTTTGTGGCTTTACGTGTGGCTCATCTCAACCATCGGGTTGGCTTTGCTTTGAGATATTTCTTCCTCCCTCTTCATATCCCTGATCTATCTAACTTATTTCCATTTTAATTTTGGAAAAGTTCACATCTAAAGGCTACTCCAAGAACTAATATTTACCCTTTACGATGTTGGGCCTATGCTATCACAGCACTGTAAAGCAGAATGCTCACCCGCTTTGGTTGTCTTCTTTTCTACTTTCAACCCTCTGCTTTCTTTTCCCCTTTCTAGAAATAGCTTGTCTTTAGCGACCCTTTCACAGTCAAGCTTCACTCTCCATTTCTCACCCCTGCTCTGACTGCTGTCTTCTAGTTAAAGCACGTTATAGTTTGCAAAGCATTTTCAACTTCATTTATCTCACTGCAATCATAATAACCTTAGGAGACAGACAGGGCAAGTGTTATTATCACATTTAAAATGGGAAAACTGAGGCTCAGCAAAAAACCGACTGGCCCAAGCATATGCGGCTGAAAGCAGCCTAGTCAAGAATGGAGCTAAGGCTGTAGTTTCCCCTGCCAATGCCATTCTTTTGAAGCATCTCTTTTCCTTAAACCTGACATTACTAAGCAAATAGTTGCCTGTATTTTCAAGATCAGGATGTTCACAATTGATTCATTAGGATAAATTTCTACTCCTGAGGTTACTAAAAACAGGCAAACAGAGTCAAACACTATTCTATTCCTCTACCTAAATATACTTGGGTTGGCCCATTTCTGTGGTAACACCTCACTAAAGGAGAGGCCACTTGTCTAGCAACATCAACTCTCTGGAACACAACCAAGAAGAAAGTGAAGAGAGAAACAAAACCATGAGTCCTAACTCTTCCACCAAACTGTTAAATCGCATTTACCATCATGCTTTGCAAACACGGCAGGTGTTCAACAAATATTTGCTGGTTCATGTATTTCACATAGTCTGTATACCAAATAAAATTCAGATACTTTGTTCACAGGAGAGATGTTCAGGCCCTAACTCACATATATTTACTCTTTATTCAGAAAAACATCTCTGACAAGCTTGGTTATCTGGTTTTGGTACACACACAACAGATCTGAGAGGAGAATGGGCCCCAAGAAGTAGGTGTGCTCAGAGAAATAAAGTAAAAATAGACAGCTAACATTAACTAGACAGAAACAAAAACCAGAAAAACCACATAAGAGCACAGAAGTGCAAGGCCTAAGTTCAAAGCAGCTCAGAGTCCTTGAGAGCAACTTGGTATATTTTGGCATAATAAAATGTTAATGATTTTCCTCATAATGACTCAAAATAAAACATCATGGTTCTTAAAGGTATAATCATTAATTATCTGGGAAATTCACTTTTATGGAAAAGTGCATTCTCTGATGATAATAGGAAGACGAAGTATCACTGTGTTTATTTTCATATACTACGCCCCCAAATAGACCCTATTTGGAACATTAGCTCTATGTATATTGAACACGAATAAATTTCCTGTTTCATAAAAGTAAATATAAAATAAACCTCAAGTATTTGTACTTAACATTGACTTTTTCAATGCTATATTATTATTTTACATTACGTAACTGTCATGATTCATGGATTAGTAGGACTCAAGTTCCCTTGGAAAAATCACAATATTGTGATTTTCTAAAATCATTTCCATCTTTACACAGTAAACAAAAATTCTATGCACTGCGTTTCAGCATCATGAAGAGTAGAAGGCGAGTTTACCTCTGCAATGCTCTGGAACTGTTTAATCATCTCTCCTACTTGGAGCTTTGTGTCCTTCCAGTTGTCCTGAAGTTGACTGATTCTTTTGTCAATTGACTCTTTGGTTTCCAGGTTAGTTATGTTCAGTAACTTTTCCCCAGCTTCCAAGGTTAGTGCATAGGTAGGCTGCCATCTCTGAAAATGAATTTCTCTATTCTAGAAGAAGAAAGAAAAGGGATTTGCTTAAGCCTCTGATGCGACCAAAATGTGACTCTTTGTGTATGTTTGTGTATATTTCCTTCAGAGATTTTCCTCTATGTTAAATTAGATATAAACTAGACAAATCTGGTTAGAATGTACACACACACATAAACACACACTCACTCACTCATTCACATCAAAGGCTAACGTTTTTACATTGAGTAGACAGCATACTACCAAATGATGTGTTCTTAAAATAATTTCCAAGGGCTGGTAAGAGATAAGATTCTTAGTGTAATGATTAGAAGTATAGAGAAATGAAAAATATACTTCACAGAATAAAAGCCTACAAGATAAATCGATGTAAGAACATTAAGAAAATGATTAGAGTATTAGACCTGAAACTAAGAGCAAATACCCATTAGCATCAGGGTCCCAGAGTCAGCTTACTCCTAACCCACAAGAGTTGAATGTGCACATTATGCTAAACAAACTTAAAAGACGGAGAGAACAAATAAAAAAGGTAAAATACAAAAGTATACACTCAAGCTTATTATGGGCACATAACTATGTACATCAATATTACATATGTACAATATATACATAAAGATGTACAGCAATAAGGGATTAAAAAATTCTATTTGAATATGATGTAGGCTTTTCTTCAAAGGGGACTGAAATGAGCGATTTACAACACAAAAATTAAGTAAAAACTTTTAATTCATAATTCCAAAAGCATTGGTTTTCAGAAGAAAAAAATTAGTTCTAATTTTTGTTGTAAATATAATTTCCTTCATTTTCAAATTTCTCAAGGGAGACATAATGTAGGCATTTTCCAAAATGGCAGCTGATATTTAAAAAAATCAAGAGAGCATTGATTTACAAAGGTATTTCTGAGAGTACTTAAAACAACCCAATGCAAAGGAGGAAAGCAGACAATACTCTCAGAAGCAGACATAAAGAAAAACTGCAACTCAAATGAGTATACTGCCACTCCACACTCATCTCTCCAATATGCAGCACTGCTCGACACAGCCACTACGCTAGACGCCTAGCAGCCATTTCAAACTTAACTTATCAAAAGATCTGCTCCCCCTCCTGTCTTCCCTGACTTGGTCAACAGCACACTATTAACCAAGATGCTCAACCCAAAAACCTAGAATCATCTTGATTTAGATTTTTATTTACCTGCCACACCCAAACCATAAACAAGTCCTGTAAACTCTACCCACAGACATATCCTTATTTATCTTCATTGTCATCACCCTTGTCTTAATCATCTTAACTATCCAAGACTATTGAAAGAGACTAACTGGTGACGGAAGACTGTATTTTTCACAAAATGGCCACAGCAATATTACCAGTCCTGCACGCTCTTCCAGAACCTTGCCACTCCCCATCAAGTGGTGCTGCCTCTGTCCCCTCCTCTTGAACCTGTGTGGGCATGTATGATGGTCCTGACTAATGGAGAATGCTGCAAGTGAGTGACTTCCAAGGCCAGGTCTAAAAAGGCAATACAGCCTCCCCCTGGATCTCTCTTTCTTGGGACGCGCACCTTTGAAGGCATGAGCCGTCATGTAAGAAGTCTGGCTACTGGAAGCCTCCAGGTGGAGGGAGCACAGGGAATGATGCCCAAGGAGCCCCAGCTGGTCCAGTTCCTAGCTGTCTGAGTCTTTCCAGCTTAAGTGCTAGACACGAGAGTGAGGAACCCTTTGGATGAGTCCTGACCCAGTCACCATCTGACTGAAACTGCCTAAGAGACCCTAAGCAAGAGCCACCTGACTGAGCCCTGTCAACCTCCAGAACTGTGAGAGATAATACTAAATGTTTGCTGTTATGCAGCAATGGGATTCCTGCTTCTCCTTTGGCTCCCCAACAATCTATCCTTCTCAGAGCAGCCAGATGATCTTTAAAAATACAGACTGTATTGTATCATGCTGCCCCCTCTTCCAACTGAAACTCTTCAAAGGCTTCCCATAACATCGAGACTGTAAACCAGGGACCACATCTCACCTACAAAATCCTCCTCCCTCACTGCGTCTAAATGCGTTTTCTATCACTGCTGTCTCACTGGCTATACTCCAGTCATACTATTTGATCTCATCTTGGGGACTTTGGGAAAGCTGCTCCCTCTGTCTGAAAGGCTCTTTCCCCAGATCTTTGCATGGCTCGCTCCTTCTTGCCATTTAAGTTCCAGTTTAAACGTCACATTCCCAGAGATTACCCAAAAGTTCCTAAAGTACCACCCAGGCCCCCCATTACTGGCCCTGTTTTAATTATCTACATATGCCTTGTTGCAATCAGATATTATTTATTATTTTGTCTGATTCCCCTCACCAATCAGACAAATTAGTATTTTCTTGTCTGTTTATTAATTTGTCTGATTCCCCCTACAAGAGCAGAGGCCTTCTCTTAGTCCACACCATATGCCCAGCACTTAGAATAGAGACCAGATAAGAGCAGGTACTCAATATTTGATGACTAGATAACTGAATGAGGAAAGCACAGGACTTCAGAACGGTACCTCTAGAAAGAAAAGTGGTTCTACTGCTCAATGGAACATGCCCTGGGAACTGCCAACTCATTACTCTAGTCCTGTGCTCAGCAAGCAACTTTCTGATTAAGAACTCTGTTGCCTAAATGAATCTGCCCTTCAAGAGTAAGCAGGAGTCCCACTGGAAGTTACCACACTGGTCGTCATTTCTGCCTTTGTCAGTGCCTAATCAGCTAGGGTGAGTCTGTCACCCTAAACTTCCCCCACTCTGCCCACCCATCTCCAGTCCACGCCTACTGCCACAGCCCAAGAGAGCCTCACCATTTCTGGGTGAATGGGGAAGATTGGGTTTCTGACCCCACAAGGCTAGGGACAAGGCTTGGTAGGGTCCCCATGACCCTACCCAGCTGGCCTCCCCATTGCAAAGAGCATACTTGAACCATGACATCACAGAAAACGTAAAACCTGAGGCGAATGAACACCTTCCAAAGAGTGGCCACTCTGTAGTTCTCACACTGCTCCTGTGCACACACTACCTTCAGCTCATGGATCAGGCTTCGAGTTTGGTAGAGGCTGTAGCAATCCTGGCTCTTCACTGCAGACAGCAGGTGGGTGGTGTCAGTGAGGAAGCGGAGCAGGTCCTCCTCGGAGGTGGTGAAGGACTGCCACTGCCTCACCAGCCCACTGATGTCATTCTTCCTCTGCCGAACGCTCCGGACAGCACTCTGCCACCGGTCTTTCAGCCTCGTGAAGTTTAAAACAAATTCAGGTCTTGGGAAAAATAGATCGTTAGAGAATTCTGACATCAACATGTAGGAAAAATAACTATAAATACATAATAGGAACTCGGATTTGCTATTTATATGCACAATTTAGATGGGAAAAAACTCTTAACACCTGAGCACCATTCAACTTAAAGATGATGGGGAACTTGGGGCTGGGGCGTGTGTTTTGATGAAAGGCATTTAGCAGAAAGTGTCTGCACATGACCTGGTTTTCTGCCAGCATGCATGACAACCATTCCCTTGAACAAACTGAAGCTGTTTTAACATACATTATGCCAAATGCTGTATGGAAAACTAAACATTGGGTCAACGGGAAACGGATGAACCGGTAGGTACCATGTAATGTTCTTTATTACTTGATGGTTGCACTTTAAGTAATTTCAGCAATAAAGAACATGCTTTCTGCAACTACTCAACTAGTTATTTCCCAGATCAATTACACTCTTCACATGATTGATAAGGCCTTTTATTTATTATGGGAAAAGTCATGCTTTGCTATACTGATCAAATCAAAACCAGTTTATCATTTTGGAATTGGTTTGAATTTATTTCTTCAGAGCCAGGAAGAAATGGGCATTATATTTCTTAGTTATGCTGAACGATGATTCAGAGGTATATGGGTGGTGATGGGGGGCGGGGTGGAAATAATACCTATCAGGACATTTAGAGAAGTCTTTAAGAGGCCAGGCCACCTCCAGACTGTCTGCATGTCGACCAGCTGTGCGGGCAGGTTCAGTCACTGTCACCGGGCTGGCCTCAGGCGCTCTGCTCAGCCCAACTGGCACTGCCCAGGGACCTCAACCCCATGTACAGCAGAGAGAGAAATCCCTTCTTTCACACATGTGACAGAGCTACCTGCTGGGAACAGCAGCACTTTAAAATTTATTTTTTACAGAGCAAAACATCATGAAGCTGAAGGTAGAGAGGAAAACAGACTACAGAAGACTCTCTGGGGTAAAAACTTAGTTAACCGTATTTGGTGAGTGGGTATTTGCAAAGCGTCTGGTCTGCCAACTCCACCCACCCATCATAGGGAAGAGTGCCACCAAAGTTTTTACGGCTAGATTTCATCCTAATATACAGTCAAAAGACTGGCCCCGTGGTGGTCTATCAACTGACACGGCCACAGGGGACTGACACGGTCAAGATCCACGTGGTGGAAGGGTGGCCCCAAATGCACCACCTTCCCCGCACCCACAGCCATCACAAGCCCCAGACAGCTTACTTCTTCTCCACTTCTGTTGTGTCCAGGAGTTGTAAGGACTGGGTGATGTAGGAATCAGCAATTGTCTGGTTTATAGAAACTTCAGCTTCTAACATCTATATATGAGTTAAAATATAAAATAGCAGCTAGTAGAATTCATTTTATGAATCTGGAACTCATAGTGCCTATTAAAACCAAAGCTCAGAGGGGATATGCGAGATGATTCATTTGCAAATCATCTGAGCCTAACTACAAAAAATGCTCAACCATCACATCAACATCACCTGTGGATATAATCCTAGAAGCAAATACATCTAATAATAACTATATCTAATGCCCATTTATTGGGCGTTTACTATTTGCTAGGCACTGTATAAAACATACATTGTCTCACTTATTCCTCAACCTTAGGACTTAAGTAATATTATTAGATCCATTTGAGAGGAGGAAACTAAGAGGGAAGGAAGTTCAGTAACTGATTCAAGGTCACCCAGCTTTTTGGCTGGACAGATTTCATTTTCATTGGATGATCTTGATGTAACGATGCAGACGTAAATCAGTTACATTAAAAAGTTACAATGAACTCATCATGCACACTTTTGAAATGCAGGGTCTGGCTATAACCACCAGCAGAATTTTCAAATAAACATCAACACAAGCCTGGGGAAACTCCTCTGTGAAATTATTAATGCTACAATTATGATTATACCAAGTGCTTCAATATTTTAGAGAATTACTTAGTAAAAATGCAAAGACGAATTGAAGTACTTTAACATATTCTTGGTAAATTAGTTGTATAATGTTTGCATTCTGTGAAAGCAAAGTTTGCCCTAGAAGCTTCCACCTACTGCAGAAAATCTAGGAGTTCTGTCATTAATAAAACAGAACAGTAAAACAAAACGTTGAATTTTATGAAACACGTGAGGATTTTACAAATGATCAACTGACAACGGAGTTTGCTTAAAGACTTACATTCCATGTTTAGAGAGTGATGGGTACTCTCTGTATTTTCTTTAAATCTGTCTTTCCCGGATGCCTGCCCCAGGGTCGGGGGTACTAGGTGGCAGAGAACACATGTTTACCTCATATGTTTTCTGCTGTTCCAGGAGAGTTGGAAGGCTGTCAGAGATATTTGCTTTGAGTGTCTCCTCTATCTTCTCCAAAAGCTGGACCCATTTTTCACAGCAAGAAAGAAACTTTTCACTCAATCCAGTTCCCTGAAGCTCACTACAAAGGTTAAAAACAAACATAACAGAGCCATGTAACAGTGACATTCCTGAGCTCAAGCCGTTAATTTTACCCTAATGGAAAATGGTAAGAGATGGGCTCTGCTGACCTGCAGCGCTCCAGCGCTGTCGCCGTGGCCCGAATCCACTGCCGGTTCAAGTTCTGTAATGTCTTTACAGCTATGTCACTCAGCGGGAGCCTGAGGCTGACTTCATTCAAACGTTCAACCTCAGGTGACTGGGCTGTCAGTGCCAGCACGTGATTCTACGAAAACAATTAAATTCCTGATTTTTGGATGCCAATGATATATCTAGAGGATGCAAAGGCCTCAGAAATCCTGTAGACCATCCTTAGTTCAAAGATAAGGGAAAACTGGAGCCTAAATAGGTAAATGACCTGCCCACAGTCAAACAGCTAACTAGTGTTGGAACTGGACCTGAACCCAGACCTCTCAATCCTGTGGCTTTTCTAGGACAACAAGCTGCACACACGGCCAGAACCTAACCAGCCCAGGAAGTAGAAAGTCATCTCAGATTTTGTCTTTGAGGAATATTGAACTGAGCTTTCTTTTTTAAAAGACCCATTCTGGACCTTCAAGTACCTTTTAGTCTGCCAACAACTTGACTTTCAATAGATCATGCAGTTTACCTACAAATCAAATGAAAATTCGATCCTTAAAACAACCCTAGCAAAGCACAGGACAACATCCATATTTTGGTAGAATATGAAATCACAAGAAAGCAAACTCATCAAAATTTTATTTTTAAGATGATATTCCAGGGACAGCCTCTAGGTCAACAATATGTTAAGCAAACATCCTTCACAATATCCATGTTGCCACTATGGAACTCTGCTGTGATGTTCTGGGTCAGGGTCAGCAAATTTTTTCTGTAAAGGGTTCGGTCATGAACATTTCAGACTTTTATGGGTCATATTGATGAGGATTATTTTAGGCTGGTTACTTTTAAAACTGCAGATGAGAAGGGGGCTGGTTACTTTTAATAAAAGCAACTCTGAGGAGTAGAGTTTGCTTGCCCTTTGTTGGGAAACATTTCCATTTGTAAGGAAAATCTCCACCTGTAAAGATGCCTCCCGCTCTATGCCAGGAAGAAGGGGGATGAACTTATCTCTAGAAACTCTTTAATCAGTGCCAAAGGCAAGAACTTAAGTTGTTTACTGTCTGGCAACCTCATGTAACTGACCCCCCCCAACATCCTCCTTTGTCTTTAGCTGAAGATAATATTTAAGGGGTGACTTCTGCCATTTACTCAATCCAGTTTGATTCTTATCTAAAAGTTATAGGACCACCCAATAACCAGAACCCTACGGGCACTGACACCATTTTAACCACTCTTTTTACACATTCTTTCCTTTGTCTTGTAAAGAGATAACTCACATACCTATGCCTCAAATTTAGCCTTACTCTCCACCCATGTTTGCAGCAGCAGCAGTGGCAGCAGCAGTGGCAGCAGCAGCTCCTCCTGCCTGTGGGTCCTGTCCCCATGCTATTCCACACTATTCTATAAATAAAAGAGCACTACTGCCAGATCTTGAGAGTCCAAGAAATCTTTTTCTCGACTCCTTGGCTCACTGACCCCACATCAATATGATCTCTGTTGCAACGATTCAACTCTGCCGTTGTAGCATGAAAACTCCCATAAACAATATCTAAATAGAAGGGAATGACTTTGTGACAATAACACTTAATTTACAAAAACAAGTGGTGGACTGGATTTGGACAGTGTGCCACAGCTTGCTGACTCCTGATCTAGGTTATGAATACTGGTCCTTCAGAGTTTGCACGATCCAGAATCCTTTAATTTTTCCATTCACTCATGTTAACTATACTAAACTCACTAAGGTAATAAAGAAGGAAAAAATATATAAATAATTTTACACGATATTTTACTTTTGATCTCGATTAACCAGAAAAATTCAATTAATCACAACAGCCAATTCCTAGATTATTCTAGTTCACGGAAGCTAATTAGTAAAGATAGCAAAATTTAAAAATCTACTAAAATTACTGTGGCACATTACTAAAACAGATCCCTATGTTGTCACACTTTTCCACACCTTAGGGAAAACAGGGCAAGAACAAATGGTGCATAACTGACTGTTCTGAAGAGTTTAGACACAGATTCTATAAGACGACAGTAACCAGCTTATTTTTCATCCTGTGGTGAATTTAAGCCCTTAGGAAGGACAAATATTGGCAATACCAGGAATAAGTCAGGATTTTCTTCTTTTTCTTGCTGGTAGAGTTTATCTAAGTTTTCCTCTTCATGCATAATAAGACCTTTTAAAGATTCCAACTGGTCCCCAAAATCCTTGAACTGTGAGAGAACCACCTAGAATGAGAGAAATTTCTGTTAGAAACAATTTTCACGTGTGTGTATAACAGAATTAAGCATAGCCTCCGGGGGCTGATAAAAGTTCAAGTTGTTTTCAACCCCTAGCAGCTCATTATTATCTTGAATATTCAGAAGGTGTCTGATTTTCACTCTGTGCCTTTGGCAAAGCACTGAGCCTTCAGGAAGCGCCTGCCTCAGAGGGGAACGCAGAGGACGGTTAGTGAGTATTCCGCTCCCTCAGTCCTGCTGGTTAAATGTTTTTTTCCTGATGGTACTGAGGTGTGACCATGGTCTTCCTTGCAGCTTTTTGACAGCTCATGCACTAAGGGCTTTTCAAAAAGTGAATGAAGAATATAACAAATGGCCATGCTTTGAGCAGCTACTTCTATGACTCCATTACCCTACTTGGAGATCCAAATAACTATGAGATCTGAACAGTGTACGAAATCCAGCACTTCTTTAACATGTTCAATAAAGAAGAAACAATTGCTGAGATCTGCCCATTGCCCGTGGGATTGGAGAATCACCTGACTGAAGAATCATGTCAAATGGCGGATGTGTTTGGCGTAGCTTTATTTTGCAGCTGCCCTAAGGAGTAGTCTGCAAAGCTCTAACAACTATGACTTCATAGGATACGAGGAGTTGAGGAGAGTGTGCGAATGCCAAGACTACAACTTAAATGGAAAAGCAAGATGAACCTCAAATCCGTTTGCTTTCACAAGCAGCATCTTTTCCAAGTAAGAGGCCCTCTGGAGGAGGTGCAGCTGACCAGAGAGGAGCACGTTGGTACTGGACTCTGTGGGCTGTGGGAGTCGATCCAGGAGAGTGGAATTTTGGAGAAAGTCTTCTTTTGTCTTCTGTACATCATGCTGCAGCTCCTGGAGAAGAAAAAGTGGTCACAAAACATTTCCTCCTTCTTTCACAACAGAAATCCCCATCCCCTGCCACTCCATCAACATCTAGGAGAATTCCTGCCCGGAAATTGTGGGCATGTTTTTCTGTTATGGTTTATTTTAACAAGTTAAAAAAGCTAAACATTCTTTATATGATGCACAACTCTAGTGCTGTTCTAAAATTCGTCAGTTCAGAGCTAAACCTGACCACTGATCAATAGATTTGGGGCTTCTAGTGTTCAGAAACTGAAGACCACTTGAGTAGAGTCCTGTGTTTTATATTTCTAATCATCAAACACTCTAGGGATCTGTCTTAATGCCATTGTAAGAATCAACACAGCCCTGTTCTCTGCCTGAGACTTTTTGACATAAGTGGATTGATTTGCAGAGAATGTAGAATCCCCTTAGAAGATACAAAATGCATCTAGTCACCCACTTTAAAACTAGAATGCATTCACTTTCTGAGCATTCATCAACATGATAGGATAATTCACTCGGTGTGATCATCTAAGAATAGTACACGTTGAATCTCTTGCTTTAGAAATACTCTGAAATATAGTAGTCTAAAAAGCATTATACCCACAAAATTATTTCTAAAGCAAGAGATTCAACCTGTACTATTCTTAGATGATCACAACGAGTTAAGAGACTTGTGCTTTCATTTGAGACTTTGTATGAGGCTTCTGTTTTAGATTTACCTGCTGGAGTGAAAGAGGAGACTTGGAAAAGGTGGTGTCAGGTGCCCCTGTCCCAGCTACCTGCTGCCTAGACCTCCCCCTGGGCCGCCACCTGTCGCTCCCAACCACACACCTCCCGGCCTTGCCCAGGTCCTACACAGCGTGCTCACGTACCTGCTCTGATGCCCTCTCTGTCCCTGTGGTCTGCCCAGTCCCTGAGTCACGGCCCCGTCTGCTGGGCTATCGTGGCCTTGGTTTTCCCAGTGGGCTCTGCACTCACCTTTAAGTCCCGCAGGGCCGGCGTCAGGATCTCTGCCAGGTTGTTTCCAGACATGTTGATGTTTGCGAGCTGTCGGTACTTTGCTTCCTGCTGCTCCAGCCTTGCTGCAGCTTCAGTGTGAGCGCTGTTATAGGCCTTCCAGAGCTGCAGCAGACTCTGGGCCTTCTGCAGCTGGTCTGCGATGTCTTGATTGACCTGGGTCCACCTGTCAGCGCAACATGAACAACAGGACCCTCATTCCATCCTTTCTCTTGCAGCAAAAGCACAATGCACACCTTCTACCAGTAAGTTAATAGCAGATGGATTGTTAAGAAGAGACTGTTAAATGCCTTTTCTATTAATGGCATCACCATTACATAAACAGAAGTCCAAATTAGGATATTTAATTGACTTTATAATTCTCAACAAAAACTGCAAAATTTGTGATTGGCAAGAAATATCTATTATATTATGAATGTCTCTTAGGCAAAGGTGAAGAAAACACTGAACTGTGTTCCTGATGAAACTTTCTCCACATGGGAAGGACTCCTATTTTATGGGGGGGAGGGGGTGTCTTTAAATAGGCCTCATTTAAATTGTGTTTATATAAAATTTATCTTCCCATTACAAAAGCAACGTATTCCTTGTATAAAAGTGCAAATAAAGGAAATTATTCTTATTCCATATATAAACTGTAGTATCTTGCCTTTCTTTCCCATTTAACTTTTTACAAAATATTTTCCCCATGTTATTAATAAAAAATTTTAAGCCTAATTTTAAAGGGCTGTACGTAATGATCTGCAAATCGCCTGTTTTTGGTTTAGTTACAATAACCAAATTCCTGTTTAGTATGGATATTGAAGTATTTTTTCAATTTTTGCTTTCCTTTATAATGCTCAGATACAACTTTGTTCAAAAGTTTTTCTCTATACTCCAAGATATTAGTCTTAGACTAGATTTCTGAGAAAATTAGTGGGTCAAAGAATATACATATGTAAATATTTTTAAGATTATGGGTATATATGATCAAACTATTTTCTGAAAGCATTGTAATATCTACATTCTCACCTGAAGCACATGAGAATAAGTGTTTCACAACATCCTCAACCTGGCTAAACGTGTGAAAAATGGCACAATTGCTATACTTTTATGTATTTCAAAAATCTTAACAGAATAATGTTTTTTTACAAGACTTTCCCCAATTATAAATACAACATATGTTCTTTGTAAAATAAAAAGACAACAAAACCCACAAAACATGTATGTTTATGTCTATCTTTATATCTAAATCTAGATTACCTACCTATCTACCTATCTATGAAAGAGAAAGTAAAAAATCCCCTGACATCTCATTAATCTAGTGATAGGTACTATTAGCATTGTGGTGATATTTTCTTTTGTCTTTTTCAACATGCCTTCCAAGATATTCTTGTGCCAACATCTGAACATGTAGGTGCAGTGGTGACAACTGAATCCCTTTAATAGCAAACTACACCACCATACATTTTGAGGGTGGCCCCCGATACCGTATGTAGAGTCAGATGCATTTCTGTGTTCCTCCTTGCCCTCCCACCCTCCCCTCTTCCAATAAGGAATGGATCAAGAGCTGACCACACTACTGCAGGGTATGTAAATTTGGTGTCCTTTGTTCAAAGTTGATTTACAGGAGAGGCTGAATCTACATGGAGGAAGGGTGGAGATGGACACTGAGGGTAGCTTAACCTCTTCAATACTGTCTGGAGCAAATGATCTTTAGGCCAACTTTCATAGCCCATTCAACAGAGCGGGTCATCAAAGAATTCCTTCCAACCCCAAATATCACCTCCCTGAGAGGTATCCTAACATCCCCTTTCCTCCATCTTAGAATGTTTCCAGTGACACAGATTGTCCATCTGACACCCCTTAGTCTGTTTCTGCCTGTGATTTTGGTGTCCCTGAGGATCACACTGGGCATTTAGTCTATGCCCTCTGAAAGTGGCTACCCTGGGGCTGTAATTAGGGTGTTTCTAGACTGATTATACCCAATACTTGTACAAAGCAGGTAATAGCCTTCACAACATCAAATCTTACATGAACTAGATCCTTTAAAGCAGAAGAGAGCAGAATCCAGTCACCTCAGATGATTTAAGAAGACTCAAATGGCACTTCATTTGCCTCATGTCATTATGATGACGATATCTGATCTATTATTCAAACTGTATCTTAATACGTACCTTGTGTGAGTATCTTGGCATTTCTCTTCGATTATTTCAGCAACTGAGGGGCAGTAATCTTTGAGTTTTCCAATAACCTCCTGGAGTTTCTTCCAACTCCCTTCACTACTCTCAGCTTCATCTTGAAGAGACTAAGAGAACAGAGCAGGGAGGTTAGTTCCAGAACGGCCTGGCTACTTCCAAAGAAGGCAGCAGCTTTTCAGCACTTGTTGCTATTTCCCAACAATAACAACACTCAAACCTTAACAGGACTGGGATAAATGATTAGAAAGGTGAAGAAGAGAACAACTGAGAAGGCATTCTTTCATTTGAGACTAAAACTTTAAAAAGCATACACACACAAAAAAGCCCACCCAAACCCTTTAAGTTGAGAAATAATATGGACAGGAAAAATGAAGAAAAATTCAATGTATACTTTTACAAACTTTTGCTCATTTGGCTCATGTGAGCCATTTTGGAATTTCAAGTTATACTTATGATGCTGCTGTTTAAAATGTTTTGTGGGGAGTGCAAAAGCAAACACTGGAGATTTTCTGCCAATAATGCACTGTACAAAAATCTGGTTAATTTACCTGAAGGTTCTGCACCTGGCATGTCAAGGCCTCCAATGATAAAACCACAGGCTTGCTGTGTTCCATGCAGTACCAGAATCGGATTGTCATCGTACTCACTTCATCATAGAGTTTATCATAAATCTTCCACTCCTGTAAAACGGACTGCATGGAGGTTTTGAGCTCATTGACCTATATGAAAAGAGAAAACATATTTAGAAAATGAGTGAGAAGAGGCTCTCTCATCATTTTTTTTTCCCTAAGGACTCTACCATTGCATCCACCTTAGGCATTTCAAGTTGAGAGTACTGATGGAGCTTTAGTGATTAATTGAAGGTGGGAAGGGAAGGTCAATGAACAAAAAATATCAGAGAAGGCTAAGTTCTAGAACAGGTAATGGAAAAGAGCCCTGAGACCAGAAGGATCTGCAGGGAGAGAGTTTGGCCAAGAGAGTGACAGCCAGTGAAAGAACACTAAGAGAGGAATCAGAATTTGTGAGTGCACGTTCCAGGGACACCCTATTAGCTTTCTGACCTTGGGGAACTTATTTAACCTTGAGTCTGTTTCCTCATCATCAACAGAGAGATAATAGACAAAAACATAAATAGTGTCTATGAAAATGCTCTGAAAACTGAAAAGCATTATAAATGTAAAATGTTACCTGTGCTACCTGACACTTGAGTCTGATTACTACTAGCAAGCAAGCATAAATTGAAACGAAACATACCTGGCCAAAACAATGGGCAAGTGCAAACTAGGAAGAAATGCAACAGTGAGCATATTTTATCTGTTAGTATGCTTCAATAATCATGAAAGGATGGAAGCTGAAGCACTTAAAGGATATCAGATACAACTGAGAATATATAAATATATATTTATATATATATTATATAAAGAACACTTATAACTCAAGAAAAAAAGGAAAAATAACCAAACTAAAAAGTGGACAAAGGATTGAATAGACATCTCTCTAAATATATACAAATGGGCAACTATACACTTAAAAAGATGCTCAATATTCACAGTCATTAAAGAAATGTAAACCAAGACCACAATGAGACATGATTTCATATCCACTAGGATGGCTATAAGCAAAGCGGATAATAACAAGTGTTGGCAAGAGAGTGGAAAAACTGGACCCCTCATACTTTGCTGGTGGGAATGTAAAATGGTGCAGCCACTAAAGAAAACAGTTTGGCAGTTCCTCAAAAAGTTAAATATAGTTACCATGCAACCCACCAATTCTATTCTTAGGTATATACCTAAGAGAATTAAAAGCATATGTTCACACAAAAACCTGTATACAAACGTTCACAGCAGCATGACTCATAATAGCCTAAAAGGGGAAACAACTCAAATGTCTATCAACAGATAACCTAAATGTGGTATATCCACACAATGGAATATTGTTCATCCATAAAAAGAAATGAAGTTCTGATACATGCTGTAATATTGATAATCTTCAAAACATGCTAAGTGAAAGAAGACAGACAGAAAAGACTATTGTATGATTCCATTTATAGTTATGCATCGCTTAATGACAGAGATAAGTTCTGAGAAATGCATCATTAGGCGATTTCATCATTGTACAAACATCATAGTGTCCTTAAACAAACCTGGATGGTATAGCCTACTACACACCTAGGCTATATGGTACTAATCTTATGGGACCACTGTTTTACATGTGGTCAGTTGTTGACCAAAACATTGCTATGTGGTGCATGACTGTATATGAAATGTCCAGAATAGGCAAATTCATAGATAGAAAGTAGATGAGTGGTTGCCAGGGACTAAGGGAAGGGAGAAATGGGGAGTGATTGCTAATGGGTATGGGGGTTTCTTTGTGAGGTGATGAGACTGTTCTGGAATTGGATATGTGATGGTTGTTTATCTCTGTGAATATACTAAAAACCACTGAATTGTACACTCAAAAGGTGAGTTTTATGGTATGGGAATTATATCTCAATTTAAAATGAAGATCTGAGTAGAAATGGAGTGTGCTCACTACGTTGGCCAAACTGGACATCTTAGTTTGTAGGGTGATGTCGAGTTTTGGATGTAATTACACAGGCCTGCATTCAGGCCCTCTGTTCTCTGCTTAACAACTACAGAGGGCACTGCACATCCACCGTGATAAGGAGGCTTCCCCAAACCCTGCCCGAAACAGGGACAGAGGAAAAACAACCTGGGAGGCTAAAATGCTAGTCTCACATTGGCAATTATGGGGGCCAAATGTCTTTATAAGGACTGGATGGCTCAGAAAAAGAGCCAGAGTCATTAAGAAAGAATAAAAGAAAGGAAGGAAAAAAGGGAGGCAGGAAGGGCACTCCTCACAGATGTACCTCTCAGAAGCTTGGACCTATCTGGGTGGCAGGGATGATTCTGGTACAAAAGGGCCTACAGGCACACTGCTACACAAGGCACTGCCACGGTTCAGGCCGCATGGGCCTTCATGGCTTCCTCATATAAAGTTGGTGCAACTCCTGGTGCTCTTAAGGGTAGCCCCTTAGAATATTATAGCTCCACAAAAAGAAATGGGACATGTGGTTTGAGGAAGAGGATAAGAAACCCATTAAGTAAAATTCACAATGCTAGCGACAAGAAGAAAGAACATCCTCAAAATGTTAGAAATGGGATCCGCCAGTAGGGGAGCATTCACTGAGTGCAGTATATGCACTGCCACCAAGGTAGAAAGGAATGAGTAGGTATCACCATGCCTATTTTATAGACCAGGAAATTGAGGCTTAGAGAGGTTAAGTACCTGCCATGGGGCAAAGTTAGAAAATGGTAGTGTCAGGACCTTTATCTAGGTAGAGACTCAAAGCCCTTGTTCTTAAACACTAGGCTATGTTGACTTTGGAGAGCTTATGGATGCATGATCTAGGTCGTATCCCTCTGCATTAAAAAAAAAACAAAAAAAGCTTTATTGAGATATAACTCACATTCCATACATCTCACCTATTTAAAGTGTACAATCATTATAATCAGTTTTAGACCATTTTCATCACTCCAAAAAGAAAGCCCATACTGATTAGCCACCACTCCTCATTCTTCCCCAGTCATTAATCTACTTTTTGTCTCTAGAGATTTGCCTATTGTGGGCATTTCACATAAATGGAACCATACAGTATATGGTCTTTTGTGACTGGCTTCTTTGACTTAGCATAATGTTTTCAAGGCCATCAATGTTGTAGCATCTATGGGCACTTCATTCCTTTTTATGCCTGACTAATATCCCATTATATGGATATGCCAGTTTTATTTATCGCTTTGTAAATTGATGGACATTTGGGTTGCTTTTACTTTTTGGCTATTATGAATCATGCTGCTATGAACATTCATGTTCAAGGTTTTAATGTAGACATATGTTTTCATTCCTCTTGGGTAGACACCTAGGAGTAGAATTGCTGAGTTATATGGCAACTCTGTTTAACCATTCAAGGACCCGTCAGACTGTTTTCCAAAGAAGCTGCACCATTTTTCATTCACCAGTGGTGTGTGAGTCTCCATATCCTTGCTAACACTACTGTCTGTCTTTTTATTACAGCTATCGTAATAAGTGTGAAGTGGTATGTCATTGTGGTTTTGAATTGCATTTCCTTGATGATTAATGATATTGAGCATCTTTTCATGTGCTCATTGGCCATTGTTTATCTTCTTGAGAAATGTCTGTTCAGACCGTTTGCTCATTTTTTCTTTGGTTATTTGTCCTTTTATTACTGAGTTGTAGAAATTCTTTATCTATTCTACATACAAGTCCCTTAAATAAGCAAATATTTTCTTCCATTCTGTGGTTTATCATTTCACTTTTTTGTGTCCTTTGAAACAAAGTGTTTAATTTTGATGAAGTCCAATTTATCTATTTTTTCTTTGGTTGCTTGTGCTTTTGGCGTCACATCTAGGAAACCATTACCTAATCCAAAGTCATGAAGATTTACGCCTATGTTTTCTTCTAAGACTTTTGTAGTTTTAGCTCTTTATATCTTTGATCTATTTTGAGTTAATTTTTGTATATGGTGTGAATGCAGAGGTCTAACTTCATTCTTTTGAATGTGGATATCCAGTTGTTCCAATACCATTTTTGAAAAAGACTATCCCCCCACCAGCCCCGACTGAATTGTCTTGGTATCCTTGTCAAAAATCAATTGACCATAGGGCTGGCCCCGTGGCCGAGTCGTTAAGTTCGCGCGCTCCGCTGCAGGCGGCCCAGTGTTTCGTTGGTTCGAATCCTGGGCGCGGACATGGCACTGCTCATCAGACCACGCTGAGGCAGCGTCCCACATGCCACAACTAGAAGGACCCACAACGAAGAATATACAACTATGTATGGGGGGCTTTGGGGAGAAAAAGGAAAAAAAAAAATCTTAAAAAAAAAAAAATCAATTGACCATAAATGTGAGGATTTATTTCTGGACTCTCAATTCTATTCCATTTATCTATATGTCTATCTTTACGCTAGTGCAGATCTTCTTGACTTATGATGGTGTTATATCCCAATAAACCTGTCATAAGTTGAAAATATCGCTGTCAAAAATACAGTTAGGGGGCCAGCCCACTGGCGCAGTGGTTAAGTTCGCACACTGTGCTTTGGCAGGCCGGGGTTTGCTGGTTTGGATCCCAGGTGTGGACCTTTGCACTGCTTATCAAGTCATGCTGTGGCAGGTGTCCCAAATACAAAGTACAGGAAGATGGGCAGAGACGTTAGCTCAGGGCTAATCTTCCTCAAAAAAAAAAAAAAAATGCAGTTAATAAACCTAACCCACCAAAGATTATAGCTTAGCCTAGCCTACTTTAAATGTGCTCAGAACGCTTACATTAGCCTATAGTTGGGCAAAATCATCAAACACAAAGCCTATTTTATAATAGTGTTGAATATCTCATGTAATTATTGACTACTGTACTGAAAGTGAGAAACAGAATGGCTGTATAGGTGCAGAATGGTGGTAAGTCTAACGGTTGTTCACCCTCATGACTGCATGGCTGCTTGGGAGCTGCGACTTGCTGCGGCTGCCCAGCATCATAAGAGAGAAACCTACCACATATCGTTAGCCTGGGAAAAGATCACAATTCAAAATTTGAAGTTCAGTTTCTACTGAATGCGTATTGCTTTTCCACACCATCGTAAAGTAAAAAAATTATAAGTCGAATCATTGTAAGTCAGGGATGGTCTCTACGGTCTACATGTTTTTTACATGCATTATCTCATTTAATCCTTTTTCCCCTCTACGTTTTTATTATATTGTAATTTAATTGTGTTGCAACGATCTGTTCAAGTGTCTTTCCTTCAGTAGCCTGTGAACTCTTTGAGGGTAGGACTCATTTACTGTCTTGTTGATCTATGTACCCTCAGCAGTGGGCATAGTGTCTCACAAAAGATATGTTTAACAAACGACTCAGACAAGATACATTAAGCTTATCTCTATTTTCCTGCCTGAGTTCTGGGGGAAGAATGAGGCTGAGGGTCGCCTATGGATTTCATTCACCGAGGTTATTCTCAATTCCCTCTTGGAACAAACGGTTGAAAGTAGATTTTACTAGATGACAAATAATCCACAGTAAGGACTCTCTAGGAAACATGGAGACACCTATAATTGGTTAGTATTTACAGTTTTCTCTCTTCCTTTGTGGGGAAACATCAAGATTGCAACGTCTACAGATGCCTGTTCTTTCTCTTTTGATGCTCTCCTCCTGGAAGGGGTAAAAGCAGACTTTGACATGCCTTTCATAAAATCATCCACACTCTTCCTCTGTACTTTCTCCTGGCCACATGCTATGTTTCTCCCCACCTCTGGACTTTTCCCTACGCTGACTATGCTTCCAGCTTAACAGAGGCTACAGGAGGCAGGATCACTCCGTCCCTGAGGGCCCTCTCTGCATGGGGGGAGTTGAGCCGTTTCTCTGTAGCTGCTCCTGTACATGTGGCCAGGACACCATGCCAGATACTCTGCTGGGTTTGATAGGTGGAGACATTTTTGTCTGTATGAGTACATTAGACAAAACAAAGATAACCAAATGGATTTCTAGCCCGCCAATGATGCTGAACCCGGGCTTTGCCTCTGATTATCCAGTGCAGAAAACCGAGATTTGAAATGCTTTTCTCTACTTCACTTCAGGATTCTTCTCAGCAACTGTTCAGTTTTTGGTCTGGAGTGAGTCTCCATGATTAAATAACAAATAAGATAAACAAAGGATATGTGAAGAGAAATAGTACAGTTCAGATGAATTCTAGTACCTGGTTGATAACACTGCTCCTCTTTTGAAATAATCCATCAATTCTGGATGCTGTATCTGCCAACAATGGCATTGTCCCACTTTCTGAAGTCAGGCAACTTTGTCTCAGCTCAGCCAGTGCTTTAGATTTAATTGCAAGTTGATTTTCTATATCCTGAAAGGGCAAGAGCCAAAGGTTTTCACATGCACAATATTATAAAATAATTAATAAGTTGTAAGAAACAAGAGTTAGCTCTTTTCAAGTAAAAATGCCATTAAGTATAAAATTAAATAAAACTATACTGAAGATATTTTAATAGTAAACTCAATTCCATTTTGACAATGATTTATTACAATGACTTTACAATATTAGAATATGAATTTTTACAATAATTCCAATTATTACATGGCTCTAGATTTTAGAAGAATCTAGGTAACAAGTCCTTATCACACACTACAGTAGAAAGAGTCCCAGAGACTTAGTCCCCATTCCACGTCCACCCTTGACAGGCGGTTTGACCAGGGATTAAGTCATCAAACCCCCAAGTTTGCCTTTTCTCCTCTGAAAAACAGTGACGATATCCTACGACATGCATGACAGCACTCAAGGGAAACCAGGGTGGCCTGCTGGGGGTGGTGTGGTACTGAGCTATGCAATATAGGCTTCCAGTCAGGAGCTATGCTGAATCCAAGGCGGCTGTGAGAATTCTCGAGTGGAAACGGCTAGTGGGTAGTTAGAATATGACCATCGGAAAAGATCTCTTATGGTGATGCTGCTGCTCACATATTATGCCCAGTATTATTCTGTGGCCTTCTAAGCAGAATTGGGGTCTGAGCTGACTTTCCACCCCCGACAATGAGTAGTGCCATACCTTCTGGAGTAGGTGCAAAAGCAGCACAACCTGTGCCATCTGCAGCTACGGGGACAACTGAAATGTTTTCAATAGGGAGCGACACAATCAGAGCAGGGCTTAAGGGGGATTAATCCACATTTGGGTGAGGGCACCTCAAAGACTAAGTGACCTCACAAATGACAACTGAACAAAAAAAGGGCACGGTCAACAGCCTCAAGCCGAAATGTGACTTAGACAATGGTTCCAAGGTACAGGTGGTCCTCTTAGAACACATCACAAAGTAGGTAAAAGAAAATCATTTTCTTCTGAAGAAACAGAATGAAAGACTAAAAATAATGAAAACTTAGAGTAATTTTGTAAATATTGGGTAAATTAATGAAAAACACAAAAGTTGGAAAACATCTAAATCAAAATTCCCTTGGAATATTTTTTTCTCAGGAGTAACACTCAAGTCTCTTAAGAACAACAATAAGCATGAAAAGACCTTCTGTTTATCATAAAAAACAGCGTTTTGCAATTTTGTAAAGCCCATGGATGATTGTCTGTTTTACATAAGAAAGTAAGTACATAGGGGTTTGGAGGAGAACCCAAAGAAACTACAGCAGCTTGCCCCATTCCTTGGGGCACGAGTGGTGACTAAGCAGCATGATCAAGCCGCGTGGGACAGGTGCTGTGTGCCTTCTCACCTGACAGTCCAGGAGCATCTTCTGCACTGAGATCACATTTTCAGGTTTTTGTAAAGCTTTCAGTCTCTCCTTTTGCACCTCCATCCAGTTGTTCAAAATCTGTATTTTATTTTCATTCTCTGTGATACTCTCCAAAAGTTGTTCTAAATGTTGAAGCTACAAGTTGTAAATAAGAAAATAAAATTCTTACTTTAAACCACATGCTTTAAAATGTAAACGTCATGATGTGTCATTTTTAATAGGATAATTTTGTTTCATCTCAGATTTCTAATATTTTGCATAAAATTTCCCAATAACTTTGGGAATAAACAGTCATAAATCAGGAAACAGAATTAAAATCCCCTTTAAAAAAATCTAACATTTGATATAACAGTTAGCGTGCTAAGAAAGCTGGCTGTTTTGGAGTTCCATAATATCTGTACAAAATAAAATCATGTTGCTAACATTCAATATTTTTTCATTGCATTACCTATTGATCTATGTGAAGCTTAATAAAATTTTCTTTCCCCAGACTCTCTTCATTAGAGTCACTTTAAAATTAAGTCAATATCAAAAATCACAAAAACGTCATCAATTTAATAATTATTGCTTGTAATGTCTGATTCTTCTCATTTCTAATGCTTACAATTTTTATCAGGTTACAATCACAGCATACATAAAGTTTTAAACTCTTTTCCCAATGTCATAGGCACTTGCTGTGTCATGACATATGCCTTATATTAATTTAAAAGGCTGCCCAATATTTCATCAAATGGACACAGTATAATTTGATTAACTATTCCCATGTAGTTGGAAATTAAGGCATTCTACATTTTTCACCAGTATAAAAATGCTGAATTGAACGGTTTATGTGCAAATCTTTTCCTTTTTGGAGGACCATCTACTAAGATAAAGGTGTAAGAGGTGGAGCTCTGGCTTAAGAGATAAGGTGATTATCATGGTTCTGGAAATTTTCCCAATGTTTCCCAAAAGGGTATGTAGCCATTATCTGTAACGTATGAATGTGATGGCTTTAGGTTTTATGTTTATCTTACTGAATGAGAAAAATTTAATAAGTACAATGTTACATTAATGTTTATTTCAAATGTTTGATAACTGAAGTTGTAATCTTTCCATGTTTATTGGTTAACGATAATTCTCTCTTTTGTGAATTATCTGTTCATGTTCTCTGTCCATTCACGTACTTGAATCTCAATTGTATAACCCATTTGGATGCATCCTCTACACAGCAGAAATCAACCTATTGTCATTACCAATAATATATAAATATTAAATATTTTTCCAAGAATAAGTTTTCTTAATCTTTTCAGAGTCATGGAATGAAAAATCTACCACAAGGCCACATCTATTTTTCTTCCTTTTTATAATCTTTTCAAAGCTGAAATAGCTTTGCTGCCTTTGAACATCTACTTTCACAGAAAATGTCAAAATGTCATTTCGTAGTCTCTCAGAATACTTGACATCTTAAATAAAATTTATCCTCTTCACTTGCCTAACTCAATTTCCCACTAAGAAATCTCAAAAAAATATAAGAACTATTTTCATACTCTCTTATATGTACCAATAGGAATGCTGAAACATAGGACTTAGAAAAGGGCTCTAACTGAGACGATTATCAGGCATAACTGGAAATTAACTATATGAATGTCTTTTCAAACTTTTCAGAAAGTTGTATTTTGCAAAAACCAATCATACATCAAACCATCACACATGAGCACACCTTTCTGTTTAGTGTTCCGTGTACCCGGTGCCATTGACGGTTCATCTCTCCCAGGTGCTCTGCAAACTCTGTTCTCTCATAGCGCTTACTTTCTACATCGCAGGTGCTTAACTGAAGTAATGACTGGTTAACAAAGTCAACTATCCATTGTTTAAAGTCCATTTCCATTCTAAACTCCTAAAACAAACAAACAAAACAAAATCAACCAACCAAAGCCTGGACTGAAGTAGGTTAGATGATCTGGAGTTCCTTTGGTGCACTCTAGGGGGCGCCAAGCCCCCATACATCAATCAAGGGGCACCTGTCTGTGCTGTGTTAACTCTACCCCGCAATCCTACCAGGTGTGTGCGCTATTTGAGTGGAGTGTCTTTTTGGGAATTCCACATGCTGGGGAACAGAGAGACTCACTGCTTTCAGACAGAAGTCGACGGCAGCACCATGTATGGTATAATAGCTGCATCAGCTGAAACAAAATAAGGACCAGAGACTGACAGAGGGTTCCCGTGAGAGGCTCAGAGAGCTACTGGAACTGAGAGCCATCCTGCAGGCTCATGGAAACGAAAGGAGGCGAAATCTGAAGTTAAGACTCTCCCAGAAAACCCAGGACACCTTTAAGGAACTTTGCCAGTTCAGGCAGCTTCTGTTCCTCTGGGGACAGTGTAGGCCTCCCAGTTTGGAGGACTTTAAGTTCTACAGCAATTCTAAACCCCTCAAGGCCAACACGTTTCTGTCAAGCCTGTCAAACCTTGCTGGGTTTCTCCTGGTGAGTTTTAGCAGCTCCTTTGGAGACATCTGGGGGGAAAACCCCGGGGTATGTCTACGTTACTAGAGCCCGCAAGAATACGTACATGTGGACCCTCTAAAGATTCTACTACTCACTGAAGCTAGGATGTGATAGTATATAAAAATGAAATTCTCGCTAACGTGCTTTGTGATGAAGCCATTCATCTTCTGCCTACCAGAGGTTAGATCCATCAGCCCGTGAGATCTTTGAAAACAATGACCCGGGTCTTCATTCATCTCTGTGTTCCTAGTGGTGAACACATTGCTTGGCACACAATCAATGTTTGTGTGTGAGTTTGTTAAACGTTAATTAAAACTGCTTGAAATCAAATATGATGGAGCAGGCCACATTCATATCTGTTTATAGGATGTCGATTTATCTGTATGCACTCTCTTACTCAAAGAACATTTACTTAACACCTTTTGGATGCCAGGTATCAGGCTAGATGTGCCGTTTCAGGGAGGTGAAGGATAGCCTGTGTTCTCAAGAAGCTAAATCAAGGTGAAGAGACAGGCAAGCAAGCAAATAATTATAATACCATATGACAGGACCTATTGATGGCACCCTGGAGACACCGAATCCCAAAAGTAAACTGGTCTAGCTGGGAGGGTCAGGGGTAGATTTTCAAATGAGGAGATACTTGAGCTGATGCTTGAAGGATGACCAAGAGGATTTCTACGACTAAAGCGGGGCACTGGAATTCCAGGCCGAAGGTGCAGCATGTACAAAACCATGAGCGGGGAGAGCACCAGAGGCAGCTGAAGGACTGCAAATCATTTGGTTCTGGCAGAGACCACAGTTTACATGGGGGAATGAAAATACGGGGCTGGAGAGGTAAAGAGGGGCGAGAGCCAATTAAAATCTTGGATTCTGTCCTGTGGTGACGGGAATCACCGAAGGAATCTAGGCAGAATATGAGCAAGTATACTAACTGCTCTCTCTAGAATCATCCATCACCCCATCCCTCACCCCTAGGATTAGTTTTTCAAAATTATATCCTACATGTCTCTGTTTAGTATTCCCCCTCTTACTGACTTGCCTTCTTATTTAATGAAAAGGTTTCCGGCTCTTTTTCTATGATTACCTTGTACTTCCGAAGAAGACTCTTAACTTGAGATGCAGAACTCAGTGAGTGCTCAGCGTCTTCATCTGCAGTCTGACGTTCCACATTGTTCATCCAGCTAATCATTTCCGTGATTGCTTTACGAGACGGCAATTTCTCCATCTGAAGCTGCAAGGACAAAATGATTTCCATTTAATTACCTGCAGTTAACAAAACGATTCAGGGCATCATTAAAGATGATGCCTGATTTGATAAAAGGTCTTGCTACATAATTACGTAGGTTACTTACAAAAACAACCCAGCACTCGAGCTTAGAATAAGTGACCCCAAAACAATGACAATGACCTTCACATAAACTAACACAGTGGTGCAGATAAACTGAGAAATAAAGTAATTAAGCCTGATTTCTCTCTTAAGAAAGATCCCATTGGAGGAGAGTCCAGTAATTAAGACCTATATTCAGTCACGCCAGAGAAAAATAGGTAGTGTCAATGAAAATTACTGAGTCAGAGAAATAATTTTAAAGGAGTTGTGAGCTAACAAGTGAATGCTAATTCAAACGCTGGGTCTTTAAATACTGACCTGGTGAAGTTTTTCCTGAATGTCTGGAAGTTGAGTTATGAGCATTGTCCATTTTTGTTCAAACTGTGCTAAGGAAGCTCTCAGTGTAGCCGTGTCAGCTTCTTTCAGGTGAAGAAGTTGGTTCCCAGTACTTACAACTGCAGTCTTCAAGGAGGACTTCTCATCAAGTTCCTTTGAAAACTCCTAAAGGAAACAGTTTTAAAATTAAGCAACTTTCAAAATTTAAATCTAGCCAGAGTAACTAAGAGTCAGAATAACTGGGTAGAGTCTAAACTAAATAACTGAAGTCAACTCAAATAATAAATATTTGTATGTGTATTTGTAAATGTGCTCTTGCACATGTGCGCACACACACACACATTTTTCCTACTAAGTGTCAGGCACTGTTCCAGGCATCATATCTATGTATGGTGGGGAACAAGAGATGGAATTCCTACCCCTTGAGCAGTCTATAATCTAGTGGGTTAATATTTAAAAAAATAGACAAATCATCATTTCAACTTTAAAAAGAAACTAAAAAACACAAAGTTCACATTAAATGAACTAAATGCAACAAATTTTTAACGAAAATATCTAAATCTTTCCCGTGTACTTAGAGGTTTTTTCCAAGTATATTTTTAAATATTTACATTTTAATATCAAAGTGAGTAATCATAGCTACAAAATATGAAAAATAGAAAAAAAGAGAAAAGACTAAGGGAAAAGACTAAAAGTTTTCAAAAGTGTAATTTATATTACAGAACTAATACTTCCTTATCTTAAAACAACAGAAGAATAACATTTTAGTAGAAATACCGGTTCTGTATACAATAATGTAAGATCATGTATTTATTAACTTTAACCTTTATGAATTAATAATCCTGTGAGGCTTTTGGGGTGGGCAACGGAGTTATTTTCTGCATTTGTGAAACATGCCCCATGTCATATCAAGTTTTAAATTTATATATATTTTATAGGGTCAATTAAAAATATACTTTATCATCATTATAAGTGTATAAACGAAGAGAATAAACAAACAGTTTTACACTTCAAGAACACAGCTGTTGTTAGCCGAAGTGTTATCCCTTATTCACAAATGATTATGGAAACTATCACATCAACCCTGATATTTATTTCTGACTGGTGATTACAGGAGTGTATTCTGTTGCAACTTACCAAAAAATCGTTTATGTTGCTTCTGATTGTACCCAAGTCCTGAGACACACTGAGGGACTGCTCCTTCCAGTACTGCAGAGTTTGCTGAGAAGATTCCAGCCATTTGGTTAACTGACCGGAATCTCTGTTATAACTAATAGGAGCAAAGTGAGAGGAAGGAAATTAGAAACGCACTCCATTGATGATGCGCGTCATTGGCATAGTTTCTGCTTACTTTACTGTGTGTTCTCCTGTGTTGAGCAGCCCTAATAGAGAATCATGATGTTTTTAAGGATTATACTGTTTTATCCCATGCCCCAAATCTGATGCTCCTGGTATTTTCTATGACTCTAGTATGACTAATCAAGAATAAAGAGACATTTTAAAGCCTAAAACATCTTTTTTAAAATTTCCTATTACTCCACATAAAAGTAAACCCATGGACAAAGACAGAGATTATTTCCATTCAGCAAATGTCCTCTACAGATTTATTTATAGTAAAAATATCACCAGCATTTATATAAGTTGTATAATAGCAAACTGCTATTGGCTGGATGCCAACATATCTATCTGATATGATGAAAATATCCAAGCAAAATGCTGTCCCTCTTGTAACTTTAAACTTCTAGGTTAAGACAGCCCCGAGAGGCGAGGATGAGAACGAGGTTTAAACATTCTGTTTTCTACCTTCCTCAAGGGGTTCATGATTAGATCAACTGAACAAAAATAATCCTCTGAAGAACTCCAGAGCCTTTTTCAAACTATTCTGTTAGCTAAAATTATTTAACTTTTTTAAATTTTAAAACTTTTGGGGACCGGCCCCCTGGCCGAGTGGCTCAAGTTCCCTGCACTCCACTTCAGTGGCCCAAGGTCTATGGGTTCGGATCCCAGGCACAGACCTGCTCCACTCATCAGCCATGCTGTGGAGGCATCCCACGTCAAAAATATAGGAAGATCGGCACAGATGTTAGCTCAGGGCTAATCTTCCCCAAGTGAAAAAAGAGGAGGATTAGCCACGGATATTAGCTCAGGGCAAATCTTCCTCACCAAAAAAAACAAAAAAGAAAAAACAAAAAACACACTTTTGGAAGAGGGTAGGAAAGAGCAACATCATGGTATAAAGGTTACATGCATAATTTTATAACATAATTCCTAGTTTCCATAGAACTGACTATATATTATCCTGAGTCTAGCAAACCAACATTAGAGACTCCAGACCCCATTTAGCCCAGAAGAGGGACCTAACTGTTTCAGATCGTCCAAGAAGAACCATATAGAGGGGGACGACATGTAAAATCGGGTGAGTGCAGAGTCCCTCTGTGGTCTTTCTCCACAACAAAATCTGACACCGATCAATCTCTGAGAAAACACACCTGAGCAGATGCTTGAGAAGCGTTTGTAGTCTGTGCAGTTCATGGTCAATTTTTTTGTTCAGGGACAACCACTGCTCCTCTAGCTTTGCCATCTGGCCCTCCAGCTCAGGACAGTTCACAGACGCCACCAGCTGTTTGCCTTCATTCAGAGTCTGATAAAGCCGAGCCTGCTTTTCATCGATGTTTCTTTTTATTTGCTAATAAAAGTCAAGTCATAGAATGAATTATTAAAAATGAAACCAGCCAATCCACTCCCAAATACTTCATTAATGAGCTACAGTAGAGGCTACTGAAGAAACGTGAACAGCTTCCTAATGCTCAAGACTCCACGGTCTCGCTGGACAAACAGGATGAACAGTTGACTGATCACCTCTCATGATGAGAGCATCTGACTAATGCATTTCCACGGCACAGATTCAGTGCTACAGACTTACATACGCCAACAAAACCCCAAAATTCACAGATTTAGATCTGATAGTTAATTCCTCCATCTAAAAACAAAAACCAAATTGGCAGTTTATGGGGTGCATTCAGCTTGCAGACAGGTTTCACGTGACCTGAAGATTATTCTGAAAACCAGGAAATTTTACACAGAAAGCAGCATTTCCTGTGACTCTGGGTAGAGTAGAAGAGCCAGCAACCTGGGTCAGCATTCTCACGTGGCAAAGACGTGAAGCAAGGAGCAGTGGCCTCCTTTAGAAGGGCCTGCTCTCTCTCCTCCTCCTCCTCCTCCACCGCAGTCCCTGCCACCCCTCCGACTGGAGACCCAGGCATTTCCACTCTCCTGCCCGGCACCTGCAAGCATTTTATGTTGTGACCTAGGTATGAAGGGGATAAACAGGCAAATATTTCTTTATGATATTTTAGACCCAAATAGTAGGGGAAAAACTCATTTCTAGAGTCTTCTGAACGTAAGGATTCAGCAGGGGGAAAGGAAGAGGACTTTAGAAGAATAGATTAAAACAGCACATCACTAATCCAACTTTGTGAAAAGAAAAATAAAATTCTTCAAAACTGCGAATATAATGACCCCCTATAGAGAATTCTGCCTAAAGGCAGTTGTCTTCCATTCGGGTTCGACTAATGACGCTTACCCTGACAGCTATTTAAATATCATCTCAAAAAATAAATTATGATCCAAATAGAACTTTTGCTATTTTCCAATTAACTTAAGTTTTTTAAAGAACTACTAAAAAATTCTACTTCCAATGCCCTTTCCACCACGCCAATTTGTAACCCCTACTCCTGCCCGAGCCTGCAGGCTAAGCTAGAATAAGATGTTCAACATTAGTTAAAAAAAAAAAAGGTTCTAATTTTCTAAGCCTTCAGTGTGAGACACTTCGCCTTTTCAGTGTCTCTGAGAAGTTTTAATTTCCCCATTTTATATACAGGAGTCAGACTACATTGGTCACTCAGCCCACGAGGTGACAAGCCAGCATTTAAACAGGGTTTGTTCAACTCCAGAGGCCACATGACCAACGCCTAGGGTCCTCAGAAGTCCCCGCTCAAGATACACACTAACTTCTCTGTGGCACGGGAGGCTGAGAATGACCTGAAGGGGTCTGTACACAAGATGGGCTTTACAAGATATTTGTCTTCTTTTAGTCAAATGGCAAATTTATTTCAAAGTCTTAGAATAATTATTTCATTTTTTAAAATATTTCAAATTTAACAGAATCACAGGTCACATTTTAAGTATGGATACGGTCACTTTTGGGGAAATAATCAGGCTTATCTCAGGTTGGCTAACATGAACTGTTTCTTAATATAATGAGATTTAAAATGCTATGTTTTCAACTGTGTTCTTTCAGCCATCCAGATGGTACCTTCCGCATCTGTAGGCTAACAAAAAATTTAATAGCAGCTTCCCGCCCCCAGAGGATTCAGATTTATCTTCGAGTTAGGCTCAACATAATAAGACGGCAGAGGTCAACCGCAAGCTGTCCAGGCATCTAGAGAGCATCACCTCAGCATTCCAGCCTCTGGAAATGTTCCTTGTAGCTCAAATGCCTCTGGAGTGGCGTGGCCCTGGCAAGTATTTCACGCTTTCAATTTCTACCCAGTCTGTTCAGGCAACAGACATACTTTTGAAGTTTTAAAGTTGGTGTTGGATGACTGCTTCTAGCTGAGCAGCTCAGATTCTGACCACATATTTTCTAAAGTGAAAACTAAGTATTTTAAGTTTCTGTTGAGAAGATTTAAAACTTGCTTTTGTCTTGCTGGTCATGTTCTCAATGTCATCGAAAATCATTTTAAGGTTTTATCTTTTCTATAGCCCAAAATTTGAGACACAGAGACTTTGATTATAACAGTACTAAATGTTACACAAGAAAAATTTTAACGTTTGAAGTCTTTTTATAAAGCTGGTGACGGGTAACAGATTATTTATTGCCTGTCTCATAGGCTATGTCGAATCAGGCCTTCGCTGTAATAATAAAACTAAACATATGTTTAGAGGCCCGTGGTTTGCAAGGTTCTTTCCATACTTCAGCTCATTTCCATACCCACTGACATCCACCTCCTGAGATGGGCAGAACTCTCCGGATTCTCGACATTCTCTAGATAAAGAAACAGAGGCTTAGGGACAGAAAGGCAACAAAGTGATAAGTGAGAGCCAGGACTCAAGCCAAGGACCTCGACCCCACGCCAGACATGGGGTTATGCTGAGGAGCTCACAGCCAATCTGCAGTTTCCCTGAATATACGTAACAGTGAGTTATGTGACGAACAATATTTCATTTCAATTCAAATCATTCACCTTCAAAGTCAAGCAATTTGATTGGAAAGAAAAACCACATAAGGTTCTACAGATCACGCCTTTGATGTCTTAAAGGGAGGCAAAATACCTGGTAAAATGAAATCCTTTCTGCTAATCTTTCCTCTGTCTCCTCCACCAAACTCACAGAGGGCAACGTAGATACAAGCATTTCCAGGTCCTTTTCAAGAGATGCATAGTTTTCATCAAATTCTTCCCATTTCTAGAGAATCAAGAACATAAAATCACTGGGGCCCCTTTTCTAGATTAGTTCCAGACCATGACAAAATTAATCAGAAACAGAAATGAGCTCTGAGACCACACAAAATGGAAGTGCAGATTTCTAGGGCTTCTGTGAGGTACTACCCCGCCTGGTAAACAGCTCAGTGTCTAATGGGAAACAATTCCATTGCCGTTGTGGAGAAGGTTTTAAGAAACCCACTGGGCATTAGTGTTTTATGCTTGCCTCGTCATATCGAGTAGGGACTAACAGGATTAAGTTAAAGTGATACGCTTAGCATGAACCTCTGTGGAGGCCTCAGAGCCGTAGGAGAGCCCTTCTTTCATCCGGAAAGGAAGGGCCAACTCTTAAAGCCTTTCTCAACAGAAGCACCTGTCAGGCTGCTTCCGCCCTCCCTACCCCAATGCCCCGTCCACTGAAAATCACTCTACCGTGCTGCACGCACACGATTCCACTGTTTGAGGAGTGTGGGCTCACACTTCATCGGGGGAGTGCTGCTGCCTTAGCCTGAGCCTTGCCTCATCCTAGCTCTCCGTTTCCACAGAAGCCCACGGCGAGGGTCTCAGCACACGACAGAGCTGACTTACGGACACAAGAAATACTAAGGCGGGAAAATAACCACCTTACTGATTCTCATAACTACTGAAATAGTGGGTCACCTGGCTATTAGGGGCACTCACGGGGCTCAAGGAGTCTTTTTTTATTTCAATACCATGAAATAGTACTATAAATATCAATTTGACACACTAACTAGGAAATTAATTTTATTAGCTAAAAAAACCCATTTCATATTATCACATTATAAAGTTGAATATTTCCTTCACGGGCTAACATTCGCTGTGATAAAAAGTTAAAGGGGGAAACCTTAACACTGAGAAAGAGCTTTACACAAATTTAATTTTTTTTCTTTGAACTGGGACAAGACTGTCATGAATCTACTTCAACATCATCATGTGGACCTGTCTCCTTTGGGAAGTACCATTTCTGAACCACTATTTTATCCAAGCGATCTCACTCAAGGTCTCAAAGTGCTTTCCATTTTGTTTATTTGTACACAAACCCAGAAAGTAGAAAGATGCTGTGCCATCCGTAATTTTCATAGAAGTCTCAGCTGCTACTTCACTCAGGGAATAGCAGTCAGAACTAGAACAGGGTTCCACATTCCTCATTGTTAGCTCCTTGTGCCTACTGCTTAACGATAATTAGATACTTCTTTTTGACACCTGGAGGTGGTGGCTGAAAATTCGGAATTCCCAGCTTAAGTACAAAGTTTATACTAGCCAAATACCTGTAACAAACTCTGCAGCTTTATCCCATATTGGTGTGACTTTTCTTCTAGCAATTTAACTTCTTTTACTTGTTCTGCCCAAGATGTCTCTTTCTTTTGCAATAAAGAAGGAAGCATTTTGTTGGAGTATGTCTGGATCAACAGCATGTCAGCAACAAGCTTCTGGAAAAAAAGCTGTAAAATGGAGAAGGTTTTAATATTTATTTATTTTTACATTGTGAAAATCTTAAAAACCAACTTACTTCAACGTTTTATACTGTTATATCTGTTTTTTAATCCAAAATCCAAAAGCACAGCCATGTACAGTCAAATATATGAGAAAACAAAAATTTCCAGTGAGATCTCCCTAAATCAGTTATTCTGAGTTTTAAGAAACTTTACAAAAAGGTAGATACTGACGTGGCCGAGGAATTTCAAGACACTAAGTTGGGTGGATAGATGTGTGAGCCAAGAAGCCACGCATCCAGTAGCTGGGGGTTCCTAAACCCTGGCTCTAACTTCTACTCAATACAAAGGCTAAATAAAGGGAATTTATTGACGAGGTCTATTGGGATCCTGGTATGTAAAAACTCCCAGAATAGCACTTTAAGAACCTTTAAAGAGGAAGGCTTTCCTTCATACATTCTTCTCCATTTAGAGTCAGCTGCCCCCAGTAGTTATCTGGAGGAACTTCTTATGTGAGTCTCTTCTCCTATTCCTTGAAAAGGATAGAAGGGTTTATAGAAGCATTTAGCATAGGGCTTGACACACTGTAAGTTTCAATTAATATATTTTGTCCTCTTCTCCTCCATTCTTTATACAGTATTTATGTTTGAATTTCTTAGGAGAAGGTCCACTTATCAAAGGCCTAGACTTCAGCTTGTTGAAGGTAGGAACTCTGTCTTATACAGTTTTTATCATCAGCACTTAAATTACTGCATATCTTTAGTTGATGATCATGAGGTTTTTGTTTAATGATATAATGGGAAACTAAAGGATTTACTGAGGCATTACACTAGATATACATTTATATATTTAAATAGGTATTTCCTTTGATCTCTGTTCTCAGGAAAGCCTTTCCCAACTTACTGAATTCAATTTCCTCTATTAAATGCTCTGAAAGCATGTATCTTAATTTTAATTTTAAATTTGTTTAAATGACTCCTTGATAAATATGTCTTCTCTATCGGCTGAAAGCTCCATAAATGTAAGGAACTGTGTCTGTTTTCACTCACAATCATATTCTTAGATTTAGCATAGTTCCTTGTACACAGTGAGCACTCTGAGAGATGTTTGCTAAAAGATGAACAAATGAGGGACTAGCCCTGTGGTTAAGTTTGGCATGTTCCACTTTGGCGGACTGGGTTCGGTTCCTGGGAATGGACCTACACCACTTGTCAGCCTCCATGCTGTGATAGCAACCCATATACAAAATAGAGGAAGAGTGGCATGGATGTTAGTTCAGGGCAAACCTTCCTCAGCAAAAAAAAAAAAAAGAAAAAAATAAGAACGAACGATGTATATTTCACCAAGGAAGAAAGTGGATGCTCTGTTCACACACAGGAAAATTCAGTCTATGAAAAGGTGACCTGACCCATGTGTCTTACCTTGTGGTTTTGTATTTGAGCCTGTAAGGCAACTTTACTTTTGGTTTGTTGTAAGTGGCCATGAGCAAGCTTTTCCTTTCCGATATTCACTAGTTCCACCATGCCTTGCAACAAAGCATCTTGCTGGCTCTCAGTGACGAAAGGGCTGCTGAGTTCCGTGTACCTGGCTCTCAGGATTCCCCACATACTGTCAAGTACATCCTGAAAGGAAAGAGTAAGTGTGCGCAAAAATGTTCACCCAACCACGAAAATAACCCAAATGAAGAACAAATCTAAACTCCCTTGGGGGAAGAAAAAAGTCTTACTCCTTATAATCATAGTAATTCACTGATTGAATGTTTTCTGCTCAGACATACCTCTAATTTGTAAACCTCTTGAAGTAAAACATAAGGTAAATGAAGACTCTCCCCTTCGTCTCTTAGTTTTGCAACTCGGCTCTCGGAGTTCTGCAGCTCCACTGTATACGCATCTGCTTTCTAAGGTGAGAGACAATACAAAAGAGTAAAACCTTTTAATAAATTAGAGAAGGGTATATATTCATGTAAAATGACTTAAACAGTACAGGAAAGAATTAAGGGAAAAATGCAAGCCCAGCTTTCCCCACCCCAAACCCGCCCCCGCCACCTCCAGCTCTTCCCAGAGATGCACAGTCAACAGCATGTCCATAATGCCTTTCAGGCATGTACCAGGAGATCCAGGCACATCCTTACACTCATTGCCTTGCACACATCATTCTGTTCCGCAGTGTGTACTCCTCACTTATCAGCCCCTCAGCATCTCTTCAAATCAGTACAAACTTATATGGCTCCTTTTAAACAGGCACATAGCATGCCATTGTATGGAGGCACACTGCTTTAGTAACAGTCGGCTCTCAATGGACTTTGGGGCTATTAAACAGTTTTTAATTCAAGCAGTGCTGCCAGGTCCATCCTTGAATATTTATATGATTATTTATCTTTATGCACTTGTCTTACTCCCTTACAATAAGTGCATATCCAGCACCTAGAGCAGCATCTGAACATAGTAGGTCCTCAATTAATACTTAAATAAATGAAGTGAAAATGCTGCTGGATGGAAGAGTATTTATGCTTAAAATTATAATCTATAGCCAAGTGGTCCCTGAAGCTGACCAGTCAGCATTCCTACTAAGAGGTGAGGGTCTCCTTTCCCAACACCCTTACCAACACTGCACAAGCTCAAACTCTTGCCTAGTTGATATGCAACAATGGTCTTTTTTGTTTTAATTTACACTTCATCAAGTACCACTCAAGAGATATTTTTAAAGGTCAACATAAATAGTTTTCATTCTTATTTATTTACTTAAGCCTTGCCACTGCTCACAGAGGGAAATGGTTCAGAAACACAGCTTATATACACGACTCTTTGGTCCAAGGGCCGGCCAGTTGGAATTATTTTCATTTGATTACCTGAAGCTGCTCATCAATACTCTGGCCACTGATCTCATTCAAAGACTGTTGTAAAGATGCTTTATTCTTAATAAGTTGATCATATAATCGCTTTATTTCATTCTGTACAAAAAGATAAATGCAGGAAGCAGGAAACTGAGAATCTCATTTAGGCCTTCAATACCTTTTTGAAAATTAATTATCCTTTCATTTTTGTGCTATCAGAAATTTCAAACATATACAAAAATAGAGGAATCCCTGCATTACCATCACGCAGCTTTAACAATGATTGATTTGTGGCTGGTTGTCTCTCTGCACCCTCCCCTGAGCTTTCTTGACTGTACCTAACCTCCCTTCCCTCAGATTATTTTGAAGCAAATCCCAGATATCATATTATTTTATCAGTATGTTTCAGTATGTATCTCTAAAAGACAAAGATTTCTCTTTCAAAATTCTACAAATCAATAATAATTCCTTAGTATTATTAATACTAGACAGAGTTCACATTTCTCTAATTGCCTATAATTTTCTTTTTTGGTTTATTTGAATTGGGATCTAAATGAGGTCCAATAGGTTGCAATGGATTAATATGTGTCTTCAGTCTCTTATAATCTGCAGGCTCCCCGACCCCCTCTCTTCTTCATTTCTTGGATTTTTTTAGGGGGGAGGGGAAACGAGTTCTTTATTCTCTCCAGCTTCCCACTGTTTGTACTTGGCTGACTGCACTCCCACGGAGCTGCTTAACAGGTCCTTCTTCCCTGGTGCCTATTGTACTTGGATTCTAGAGGCTGGATCAAATTCAGGTTTGATTTGATGGGCAAGACTCCTTCATAAGTGGTGTCGTGTTTCATTTCTTTTTCATGAGATAATTTTAGTAGCTTCCTGACTAGTCCACCTGCTCAGGTCTCTCTTCCAATCCCCATAGACAACTGCCAATGACTCTACCTGAGACACACACAGACTGCCACTCCTTTGCTGAAAAACTTTATTGGCTCCCTCTCATCTAGAAATCCTCCCCTATGACACTCATTAAGTGGCTGAGTGTAATACAGAAATATTACTTTAGCTCATCCTAACAAATTCATACCCAAGACTTTGGAAAGGGCATTGCTTTCAAATGGTCTCCAACCATGAGCAGGAGAACTAACTTCAAGACTTTCACAGAAAGAATCTCACCACTTTCCTTAGCAATTCCTATTCACAAATGCAGCCAGGAACAGGAATTAATGGAAATTAGGGGTCCTTTCTGTAACCTAACACAGCGCCAAAGTAGGCTGAGTGCCCTGCCCATACCTGATAACTGCGGTTATAGTCGAGGCCGGCTTTCAGGGACTTGCTTCTAGAGGCAGCTGCAGCCTGGGTGTGCTCCAGGTAGACCTGGAGGTTATCAAAACATTCAAGGAGCAAGCTGGTGTTCTTGCCAGGCCAAGTCATGGCTTTTAAAAGATCATCCTTCTTGTCACTCAAAGCTAAGTAAAGTTTTTTCAACTCAAGAGCCAGCGTCTGCAAAGTAGAGAGGAAGGAAGACACAGTGAATGAGCTCTGACCTTAAGAGGCTTCAGCTCTGGCTTGAGTAGTGGGATGCCTGTGGTAATGACCAACATATGGCCTTGGTGGAGGTTTCCTACCTCATAGTGCACCTGCTGAGCACAAGCATCCTCTCTGAAGAGCCCAGGTGTCTGCAGCATCTCCTCCACACTGCCAAGGCACTGACTGAGGGTCAGAAATAGTTCAAATAATTTTTTATCCACATTTATGAATGTTTCTTCAGTCATGTTTCCCTGAATCAAGAGGAAAAAGAAAACATAAAAATCATTAAGCTTCCTAGCTTTCCCAAGCCTACATTTTCCCTGGTTTCCATTATAGTTTACAATTTATGGTATACTCTTTTATAATTAGTTGTTTCAAACACTATGTGAACTACGTAGCAGAATAAATAAATAAAATTAAGATGTTAACTCTGGGAAAAACAAGTTTAAGAAACTCAGTGTTAGGTAGTGAGTTGACTATTGAATAGAATTAAAAGGTAAGTGAAAGGTGAAGGACTTCCTGAGCAGGGTCATCCAGAGGGAAGCGTGGCCCCAGATCAATCATACCATCTCTCTTCCCGCTGCTCCCTGCCTCCCACATCTTAACGTAGGAGAAAGAGGGTTAACGAAATCCAGTATGGCTTGGAGAAGGAAAAGAAGTCAAGAAGGGGTTGATTAGAAAGAGGTATAGTATCTGAAAGATAGGGATGGTACAGCATGGTGACTATAGTTAACAATACTGTATTGTATATATGCAAGTTGCTAAGACAGTAGATCTTAAAAGTTCTCATTACAAGAGAAACAATTTGTAACTACGTATGAGTGACAGATGTCCACTAGACTCATTGTGGTGAGCATTTTGCAATATATACAAATATCGAATCATTATATTGCACACCTGAAACTAAAATAACGTTATATGTCAATTATATCTCAATTAAAAAAAGATAAGAATGGGCTGTGGAGCAGGGGGGAATTAGGAGTGTCACTTATGGGCTGATTGTGAGAATTAAGGCCACTCTTACATGTACAGCTCCAAGAGGTGCCCCGGGGTTGTGCAATTGTGTCCTGGTGAGTTTGGGAGCCACAGGTCTGTTTTAGCCGAAGCTGTCGGAACCACCCCTTTTTCTTTACCCACAATCACCTTGAATTCCTAACCAGTTACAAGTAATTTAGGAGCATCCCAAGGCTAGTAATCACCCCAATTTGGGCTGTCTCCTACTGTCTTCTCTGATGAATACCTAACATTACCTAGCACACCGTCTCAGTGTTAAGCCTACTCAAGATTGGAAACCTTACCTATTCTGCCCTCCTTCTTCACCCTTCCAACCCCAGAGCACTACTGCAGACAGGACTAATCAACCAAGTCCTTGTTCCTACTAACCCTGCACTCAGGTTCAGGAGCCTTTGCACATGGTGCTCTAGGCAGCCACTACCAAATTTATCAGAGCTGGCAAGAGGGATCAATTCTATGTGCAATTCTAGGACCCATTCCATTAGGTGTTCTATTATTTGTTCAGTAAAGAAAACTATGACCAATCCATAATATCACATCTCCCTTCTCTTTTGTTATTGCAACGAGGAAAATATATAACGTGCAGCTGCTACCTGTGTCTGCAGATTATTTGCTTCTTGACGCAGGTCTTCAAGTTGGGTAGTATAAGTTTTCAGTTCTTCAGTTGCTGGGTATCTAAAGTTATACACGCTCACACTGGGTAGAATACTCATATTTGTGGCAACCTATTTGAAAAAGGGAAACTCTATTACAGACTGAGATCCTGCTGATGTTAATGTCAAACAGTAAAAACACCTTAGCACGCCATCTTCAGAGTTACCCTCTGGATAAGTGTTTTTGTCTACCCTGTCATTTACAAGAAAAAATAATTAAATTAAATTTTAAATATTTTGGACAATCTGAAAAATCATGACCAGTTAGTCATGGCCTTACTTAGACACTTCAGGGCCCATTTAGATATCAAAATGAGAGAAAAAAACCATAATTTGAAAAACAGAGTAAAATTTCTAATCTTTCAATTTAGTAGCAATGCTATCCATGTTACAGTTAGCTGTTTCTCTTCCCATTACTGTAGACTCCTGTATACAGCCAACTCTTAGAATAGAATTCAGTCACCTCAGGGACAGATATGGATCTTGATTTGTTATTGAAAAGCTTAAAAAGTATTGATAATGAGCTGAGACTTCAGAAGGGAGAACGATTCAAAGTTAATTTCTTTCTCCAATTGGAAAACTAACATGAAAAGTAACAGGATTGGGTGGTAGATGACTCTGCTTAGGGAGAAAACTATTGATGGTGTTTTACTCTCTTGGAAAGAGAAAGATATACATGTTATAGTGCGTATAACAAGGAGAAACCAAGACTAAAGCTCTACCAATGAGTCTGACTCAACCTTAATTGGTCAAATAAGGTTCTTGGCAGAATAGAAGGGAACTAAAAAGTTCCCACGAGACTGGGGAATTGGGAAATCGTTGGTAACCTTTGTCCAGGCAGTTTGAGGGCAAAGTTGAAGGCAGAAGCTTGATTGCTATGACAACAGTGCTATTCTGCTCATGGCCTCCCTGTTTAGCGAGAAATCCAACAGTATCTGGCACAGTATGAATAAACCTATAATGGCAATGATCAGGTGTGTTGGTGGGAATATAGACTGGTGCCATTGGCACAGGGGCCGGCACACTGAAGATTCCAAATAATCTTTTGATGAATCAATGATGCTCATATAGCACTGTATCATTTTTTAACAGTTTTTTACATATATTATTTATTCCACATATAGTAACTGAGATTCTATGATGCTCTAGGTACTGTGCCAGGCACTCAAATGTGAACCAAGCAGACATGGTCTTTCTTCTCACACCAGCTAGTGGGGAATACAGACAAATAACCAGGTGCACGGTATGGTGAGAGCTCTGATGAGGGAAGCCCAGGGTGCTAGAGAAGCACAAAGGCGGGGCACTTAATGCAGATTCCCAGGAGGGTAAAAAGGGGCCAGCCAAGTGAGGAACCTACTTGGCATCTTTGCTTTCTGAAAATAAACTGCCACTAATGCAGAACATACATGTGTGTTTAATGAACACGTGTTGGATTTTCAAAGATAAGCATGCTACTTTACACTGTGTGCAGACACACACTGACCTGAGGCTGCACACGTTGCGGGAGAGGTAGTCTTACTTTTGATGAGAGTTCACGATGTAAATATTGCCACCTATCTCCACTGCGGCCCTGGGGTGACAAGACCGAGTCTGAAGCATCATTTTCGGGGCTAGATGCCTTATCGCTTTTAAGGGAAAACAAAAGGTGAAAATAATAAACATACAAAAATTTTATCACATTCAGATAATACTTTATTAAATGACTTTAAAAGAAACACTTTAATTCTCCCAACCATAAAACTACCGAATATCCAACTCTTTAAAAATGTTTTACCTCACAGATGACTTCTGAGTTGCGTCTTTATCATGTTGGCAATACTGGGGCCACATTTTCTTAGCATTCAATTCTATGAATTTGATGAAATCTTTCTGTTCCATTGGAGATAACTCCAGAACCTATATTGAGTAAGATTCAAATGGTTCAGTCAATCAGGGTTTCTAATTAGTACCCAGGGGTTTCTTCTGTTGAGATAAGCTGATTTTGAACCACTTCCTAAATCATTAGTTACTATTTCTTTCTTGTTTGCTTGTTCCTGTTAACTTTTATTTCTCAAAAACCTATTTAAAATATTCACACAATGACCAAGGGTTATTTAATATATATTACACACATGGAAAACCACCAAAAATATCCTACAACATTTTGAAACAATAGGGGAAAGGGTGTTGCAGTTACAGAGGTAAGTTCACACCCAGAGTTGCTGCACGCACAGGAACTCACGCACCACACTGCCCACTCAGCCACATACGAAAACACTCCAGCGGCAGCTCAGGATGTAGTTCAAAGGGAAATTCCACACAGCAAGCTTTATTCTTATCCTTATAACTGTTAGGGGCTGAAATTACCTGTTGCTGCTGGAAATCTTTTTGCTTGCTGAATTGTGGCCTTTCAGTGACAACAGATTCAAATTCAGAAAGGTTATCTGGTTGGAGAACTTTTTGATGCTCTGAAGGTTTCTTTAGAAGAGTAGAATGCTGCAAAAAATTTTATGATGGTAGACTTATTTTATTTAAAAAGATGACCCACTTTATTTCAATTCTAATAATGAGACCACATAATGGAAAAGTTTCATATGGAGTAAATGACTGTATTTTATTATTTATTATAATTATATACTACGATTTAAATGTACTCATTTCATAACAACTTCAAAAACCACTATATTTGATGAAGTTGTCATCATATTTCCTCAACTGAATTCAGTCAATGAATTACTAAAATCCAGGAAATCTATTGCCTTTTTTTTCTTAAGAACAGAGTAAAAAAAATATCAAAAAGAGAAATAGTATTATGCATATGAATTCAAATATCCCCTATGTCTAAAACATAAGTCGATTTTTTTTTTAAAAGAAAGAACACATTAGGATGCAAGGGAACCAAATGCCCTGTGTATCTGCAACCCATCTCATTTCTGTGAATCTAAGTCCTCTAGCAGGAACTAGCATCTCCTGAGTATGGATGCAAATCTTATATAGTAAGATCCTACTCACAGGACGCACATTCGCACTTCTAAACACAGAACGCTTTTAAAAGTCACAGGAACACTTCAGCTGTATGATACTTTGATCTCTATATATAAATATTTATAAATAAATAACAAAAGTACCCTAGAAACAGGTTTTGTGTTTCTGAGGTCGAATTTTAACCATACCTATAAAGGCTTCGTTTTCCAGTCAATTGGAGTCACAAAATTCCTTTAAAATACATCTTTCTTTTATGAAGAAGGCTTACACCAGACCTATTACCAGCAAGAACAATCAACCCAACCCAACCCAAACCAAAACCATCACTAACAACAACCTAGACTGAAAAACTGCACAGCAAAAGGAAACCAATAACAAGAGCAAGCACAACCATCCCTCACAGTTTTAAGAGGCGTAATTTTTATTTAGTATAATTCCTCTGTAGTTGTTTCATCACCTCCACCCAGAGTTCCTTCCTAGCAGGTTTATCACATACATATACCTGCATACATGTTTGTTTATACATAGCCGTATTTTACCTGGTCCTCACTGTACTTCTCCTGAAGCATCACCTGGACTTTTTCCAAATTGCACTTCACAGTTTTTAGTTTCAAGGAAAGTGCTTCAGCCTCCTGTTGAGTGGCTCCACTATCTCCCAGGCCCTGATCTTTGCAATTCTCTAACAGAGACGCAACCTTGTGCTCAATCTCTGTTAGCATAGCCTAGGAAATAAAATCATTTAATTATTCCTAGTTTTGGTCTTGAACAAGTGTTATACCTCAAAATAAGTTAGATTCCCTCTCTCTATTTAAGTACATACAAGATGTTCCAGAAACACAGGTTGGAAGGGATCTTGGGAAAACAGAAAAACAACTTCCACATAATTCCTGTGCTTTTCCACAGGGGTGTCATGAAACCAACCCCAAATTGCCGATGTCACTCTCTAATACAAGTGATTCTATAATGACTTTAGAAAACACAGCTGAATGTATCCAGCATGGCATAGTGGTTAAGAACACAGACGCTGGAACTCGACTACCTGCGTTCAGTCTCTAGGGGAACTTGGGCACCTTCCTTCATGTGAGTGTGCCTCTAGTCACCTGTAAAGTGGGGATAATAACGGAACTTACCTCCTACGGTCCCTTTGAGGAATTACAGTTAAATCCATGTATTTTGACCAGTGCTTGATACATACCCTGTGCTTAAAATGTGTTGACTATTACTTTCCCCCCACCTTCCTAAAACTTTCTGTTGCAAAGTGTTGAGTACTAATAACCAAAGAATTCTACAGAACTCTTTGAAAATTCTTTCCCTTGCTCTTTTCCTTCTCGTTCTCAAGCCAAATAAGCTTCCAAAATATCAGAAGAAGACCACAGAAGAAATAATTTGGAACCTAAAACACTTAGTCATTGATACAACTGGCCAACTTACACCCCGGCCTAAAAATAAATCAGCGGGATGAAGTAAGCTTCTCAGTAGGTCTCCGTCATGGTATTCCTCCTCAGCAGATCAAGTTTGCCCTCTCCTGGGCTCAGGACCCCGAACAGCCATGCCAACTGGCTGGGCACAGAAGCGGCATTCAGACTCCCGTTCCAGCACCTGGATCATTTGTGCTAAAACTCTGTGTGGGACTATGAGCAGGTTCAGCCCTCTGAGAGAAGCGTAAGGAAAAACTCTAGCCTTAAAACAAATTTTCAAATAATATATGGTCTAATTCCTCCATCCACGAAAACTACTTGTATCCTCTAACTTACAGACTCTTCTAAGCTTAAACAGTACGTCCTCACAGATTTTAAAGGGGCTGTAAAAAAAGGGTATGATAATTTTGCACTTTTTTTCCACTTAGCTATTTTATGCTCTCTACTTTTTCATGTGTCTACATACACATGTTCAGGATTCCCATTTTGATAGTCGCAAGTTGATATTCCATGGTTCACATAACTTCCCTATTAAGCCTGTAAGCTGTTTCCAATTCTTTATTTTTGTAATAAATGCTGGCATAAATATTTTTCTCCTTTCTGGGTTATTCTCAGAGGGTAAATTTAAAGTAATGGTATTATTAGGCCAAAGAAGATGGACATTTTATCTCCTCATGGCTGACCTCCCAAAACGTGGAACCAATCTGACAGAACTATCAGACGTTAGTGGATCCATTTCTCCAGAGTTTTCCAGGATGATATAATTTTTGCCAGTGTACCGTAGGAAGAAAACAACAGCTGTTTGGATTCACATGTCTTTCACAATCAAGGCTGAAGATTTCTTCTCAAATATTAAATTACCGGATATAATTTTTTCTTCACTGTTTGCTCTTGTGTCTTTGGACACTTTCCCGCTGGAAACTTAGTGTTTTTACAGACCAGTGTAAGACTTTTTATAAATTTCAATATTAAATTGTGTGTGTCACGGCATTAGATAAATGAGCCAAAGATGGCCCCTGTATATTGGTCCCTATGATGTTTATGTCTTCACAGCAGGCCAGGACCAATAGCTCAATCCCACTGGCACAAAACTCAAAACTGGACCCCACATCTGCTAGTCACGGTTAAGACAAACTCTGGTGAACTGAAAGACCCCAGCCTCTGCTGCCCTTTGGAGCTCTCTGATATCACCTAGACACACAAGCCCCTCCGGACTCCTGACCCCCCAAGAGTTCCCTTGTCCTCTTCCCACCCCCATCCCATGCCAAAGCCTCTGGAAGGTCTCCTGCTGTGAGGGACTTCCCAGTCCCTCAGGATCCTGCCAAAATGCTGCCCAAATAAAGCTCTTGTATGCTATTGCCACCTCGTGGTCTGTCTTTTCCTTGAGCAGTCCCAAAATCTTTGAACTCACTACAAGTGGCTGGAAGATGGGATTCTGGTGATGATCAAGGAATTGGCATGGGGTCTACCCAGTGAGCAGGACAATCAAATGGCAAATCGATCCTGGACGGTCTTCAGGGCCTGGGACTCAACACCTGGCACGCTGTGGGCTCAGTTTAGCGTAGCATCGCTCTGTGCTGAGTTACACTCTTTTTTCCAGACTCCCCTGTGCCTCATCAGCCAGGCCATGCGACAGTGCCAGTGTGTGAGTGAACCCACCTCTCAGAGCTGACTTTTGGGATCAGAGGCGCTGAGCTGCTCAGGGAAGGAGGCCAGCCTGCCCACCTGAGTCCCCCACTAGTTGGATGTTCTAAGACTGTGGGCCTGAATGGAAGACGGTGAGGAGTGTCCTCCCTGGATGGAGGGTGGGCTACTCCCAACCCCATAACACTATAGTGGGAGGAGCTCTCTGTGGCAGGGCCGGTGATATGGGGCACTCTGAGAGGATGTCTTCATCCCTGGGGACTGCTGCAGGAGACAACAAGCCAATCAGGCAGAGACTGGTCTAAGCACCGTTGGGGGAGGAGCCTCAATTGTTGTGACACTCAAATTATGCTGCCGCCATGTCGTCATTCTAGCCCCTCCCTGGAGGGACACAGAAATCCCAACATTTGGGCTGAGCGAGCAAATGGTACTCAAAGTGACTAAAGGCAAGGAAGTTTACATTCCTGCCCCTCCCAAGCAAGAGGAGCATTTGTAGAAAAACGGCAGCGAGGTCCTTTTATGCTGTATCTGCCATCTTGCAAATCAGGATACTCAGTTTCATTTCCGGTGAATGAAAATTCAAAAAACTTATTATTATGAATAAAAATAACAGCATTTATTGAGCACTTTTTATACACTTTATACACCAGACACTGGTTTATAGACCTTATCTCATTTAATCCTAAATCCCATGAGATAACCTTCTATATGAGGAAAATGAGGTGAGAAGTTAACTTCCTCAAGTTCATAGTTAACGTGATGGAGCTGAATTTGGACTCTAGATTCTGAGCTCTTACTCACTACTGTCTCCCCAAAATACTCTGATTACATAAATTGTTTCAAAAAATTACCGTGAGAACAAAAGTTGAGGCCAAGATAAACGTAAGGGTCAGAGTAACAGGAAGAAACCCACTGTTGCTTTAAGAGAAAGTCACCTAGTCTTGGAAGGGGATTGGCGAAGAGGTAAGCCATGAACTCCGACCCCAGCCTTACCTGGCACCCTACCAGCTGCTGTTCCACCGCCTGCTGCATGTCTGCGTCTAATGTTTCTGGCTCGAATGCCACGTTGGCTTGGCGCAGCCACAGCTCCAGCTCAGCCACCTGGGTCTTGCAGACATGGAGGACTTCTGTGGGCTCGAGCCTAGGTTTCTCCACCGTGGCCTCAAAGGCTCCTTGCTCGTCAGAAAAGCCCAGAGCTGCAGCCTCGATAGGAGGTGTGGCACCCTAAGATAAATCCAAAGGTAACCCAGCAGTGAAAAGCCAGGAGTCCAAAGTTTTCAGATTTGGACTTGCAAGGACCTGTGAACTTGCATTTCCCCAGTTAAAAGAAAAGAAATAAGGGCAGAAGAAGAAAGAAAAGAAAAGAAAAATGCACCTCCACACACATAGCAACAATCATGTGACCTGCCACCCCAGGTTTCCAAGCAGCTGATCTGCATGTACACAGGTACAGTATTCCCAGGCACAGAGGACGCAAACGGGCTCGCGGTTCATTAAACGGCAGGCCCCAGGAGACAGGTGAGTGTGAGGGAGAGGGTGTGCATGTGGGTGTGTCTCTGAAACATTTCAGCGAATTGCCCAGTGTTTAAAGTTGCGTGACACATGATTAAGCAATGCTTACATTGCTGTGCGCTCTATTCAAACAGAAAAAAAAAGATCTTTACACACTGGCAGGGATACAAGGAAATATACCACTTTTAACTTAACAGCTTTTCAAGTAGTTAGATTATAAAATATTTTAGCTTTTTTTCCCCCTAACATACATGCTATTGCTCATCTAAACATCTCCCTATTAAAAATAGCTTAAGTCAAGCAATGAGTTTCCGTGGGGTATTCTGGAAACTTTTCTCCTGTTCTTCAGAGAGAATCCCTAAGACTACTTTTCACCTTCTAGAGACTCAAATATTAGTGAATTAAGGACTAGATGCTTACAGTGTAAATTGTGGTGTGTTCTTTTTATACTGAAATAACTGGGTTGCCTATTGATCCAGTAGAAAAACTTCTCCCAGATACCAAATTATTCTGCCAATTTTATAATAATATTTTTAATTTTGAGGTAAAAGATTATTTGATACAGAGATATATATTTGCCTCTCATTGTGTAATTTACCCTTTCCTAGAATACTGAAAGCATGTATCAGACCCTTCTAGAGAAATTCCTTTAGGAATAAGGATTTGTGTTTGGATCCACAAAATTATTGTTCTCAATAAATATTTTGTGGATTATGAATATGATGAAAATACAATGTTTTCTACATAAGACTTTACAAACTACATGTTAGCATCTAATAAGACACAATTTTGGCCAAGGGACAAACTTCTAATGAAAGTTGCTCACAAATGTAAACCCTACCTCAACTCAAACGCACATTTCCCAATGTTTGTAGAATTTAGTTTAAACATAGAAATTTCAGGACAGCAGAAGTGCACAGAATTGGCAAGTGGTAACAAAACCATGCAGGGTATGAAAATACCATTCACTTTCACACACACTGATGAGGATCCTGGAAGCTGGTCTGGCAGAAGTGTTTGTGGGATGTACTTGTTCCTCTTGACCATCTATTAACTTCATGTGTTTGCTCTTTTCCACCCAAACACTCTCTCTCCTGCCTTCATCAATATATTCTGCAAGAATCATCTTTCTAAGGTCACTTTCCCTTATCTTGTCAGGTCTATACGTTGATTCACCTGTTTCAATTTTCTTTTTTAATCCTGATTTTTAAAAAAGCAACAGCTGTGTGACTTTACTGCCAGATAGCAATTTCTAGTCATCTGATTAACTGTTTTTAGATATCACTCTACCTTAGCGGCAAAAATTTTGGGATCCTCTGTTTTGTCACCTGAGAATCTGTTAACATTAATTAATTAATCTGTAATAACAGATTTACCACCTGTCTTCTTTATTTATTCAAAACATTACTTGAGCACCTATCATATGCCACACACATTTTTTTAAATGACAATATTGAGTTTCTTTGCTTTCTAACTTACTGAATTACTGAGGAAACAAGGAAGCTGGATAACTAATCTGGGCTTTATTTGCTAGTTATTTGAACCTGAGAAGAATCCAAAGGTGAATGGAAGGAAAAAGGAATATTTGCAACCACAGAATTTCAACAGCTGAAGGTGGCCTGGGGAACCTGCCAGCAGTCTGTTCAGTCACCTCTCTTTATAGTCACAGAAACCCACGGGCATTTAACATTTATCAGTCCACACACCTCCCATTTCACCACAGTGCGTCTGAGAAGCTCAGGCCTCAACACGAGTTGCTTGCCTCAGGTCACGCAGCTCCGTGATCTTTTAATTCTGAGTCCCCAGTTTTTCCCACAATAGCACCTCCACTCAATATCTTCTACAAATGATCGCCCCAAATTCTAAAAGCAGACATTGTTTAAATGAATGTTTTATGATTGTACACTTTGGGGGGCTAAAAAGTATTATCACAAGTATTTCTTGTGACAGAGAATTATGTCAGGCCGGTATGGGAAGTGTGATACACAGACCATCTCATTGCTTCCACCACAAGCCCCTATTACTCCCAGTGTACAGAGGAGGAAACTGAGGCTTAGAGAGGTTATTCAAAAAGCCTATGGTCTCACAACTAGTAAGGTGAAGCAGGACTCAGTCCCTGGTTATCACGCCATGGAGTCCACGAGTCCACATTCTTGACGTGATTTTGCCAACGCTCTGTCTCCAGCTTAGTCTCTCAGTTAGTGAAGGTCATACTCTGACTTCTGCATCCACACATCACTGATCCAAGGAACAGGATGCAGTTAAAATGCCAACTAATTTTCTAGTTGGAGCTATACATATTTCATGCAAAAATATCAACCCTTTAAATTTACTCCTTAATATTTTACAGTCAATTCTACAGACATCTGCACATCTCCCCTACTTTTTATAAATGTAAACTTGCTTGGCTACAGAGCAATACCTAACTGCATTCGCACAAATACCAGACATGCCTCTAGGATGGTAAGGTGCTGGTTTATTTTGTGAGGCCAAACCTACCTTGGTTTCATATCTTTCAGTACTAAATATTCAAATTAGGGAGGCAGACTGAAATATTCTGGGTTTGACTCCTAACTCCTCCATTTACCAGCTGTATTTTTACTTCCTGAATTTAGATTTTCTCATTTGTAAATTTATGGTAGGTGTTAACCTAACTTACTTAATCTGAGGATTAAACTGCAAAAATAAATGCCTCTTAAGTAATAGTTAATCAATACTAACTCTCCTCCACTTTCATCACCCCCATAGTTTTATCTACAGAAGAAAGAAGTAGTTGTTAATGGAAAAACTAGTTCATCCTGACAAATGGTGAGGGAGTGAAAAATCTTCAGTTGCTCTGGGTCATGCTTACTTTCTATGTAAACATCTGATGGCAAATCTTCCAGTTCTCCAGCTTGACAGCACAGGTGAAGATGTTCACACAGAACTCTTGGCTTGATGGACAAAGTATTGCAGAACACAGAAAGCTTGGCATCTCTGAGTGCTGGTCCAGGTATCTGAGCAGTTAGCTTATTACCAGCAGGGACTTACCTCTTCTGTTTGGTTGGGACTCAGGGAAAATTCTGGGCCTTGCTCAGGGCCTAGTGAGTCTGGTGCAAGAATCTGTGCCATGGAACTAGCACATGTGCTTATTCTCCCAGCTGCCTCCTGTAAAGAAAAGAATTAGAGGTCCAAAAAAGTTCCTGCCCTGCTGCCACCCAAGTGACCCTTCCTGCACCTGCTCATTTCACAGATCGCCTGCTTGCTAAAACGTCCAGAGAAGTTAGGTACATTTAGAGAAAAACTTTGTTCATTAGGGAAAAAGTCAATTTCCTTAGGTTTGTCTTTATTTGAAAGACTTAAATTCTCCAACACTCTTCTAGATAATGAGGAGCACATAAGGAATCTAGAGAATTATGTATTTAGGTGGATTATTATGACAAAATTCAATTACACGATAAAGGCAACATTTCAAATAATAGGGGAAAAGATGAAGTTATTAAATTTGGGAAGAACTACCCAGGCATTTCATGAAAAATAGAACTAAATCCTTGTCTCACTCCTAACAATGAATTCTACTTGTGTCTAATATTTAAATATAAATATTTGAAGAATATTTGAAGATTCTTGAAGAAAATATGAGTGAATATTTTTCTAATCTAGGTTCAGGGGAGGACTTTTAAAGCATGACAATAAAGGAAAAGAATGTTAGTATTAACAACATAAAAATAAAATAATGTGCACCAAAAAGGACACTATAATCTAAGTTAAAAGAAAAACAACAAAACGGGGTAATTACTTACAAAGTGTTAATATCTTAACATAGTAATTGCTCTTATAAATCAATAAGGAAAACCTCAACCCCTATGTAGAAAAACAGTCAAATGGGATAAACCAGCAATTTATAAAAGAAGAATACAAAAGCCAATGAACACCAAAAGAGATATTCAACATTCTTAGAATATAAATGCAATTTCAACTACTGGCTAAGATTGAAAATATCCCATATCAGCTTGGAATCAGGAAAGAGGCACTTCCATGCATTCCTGCCTGAAATAAAATTGATATAGTCTTTCTAGAGGGCAGTTTGATAACATGTGTCACATTTTAAATGGATGTACATTTTGATCCAGCACTCCCACTTACTAGTTTAACCATGGCCAAACAATGGGAAAACAACATTTACACAAATAATTAACATAGCATGGTGGGAAAAGTATGGATGTTGGAATTAACCAATCTTGACTCTCTGAGCCTCACTTCCTTCATCTTTGAAACTGGATTATAACCCACCTCAGTCATGCTTGTGATTATTAAAGAGGATGACGTATATACAGCATCTAGCAGTTCCTAACAAAATGTTACTTCATTTTCAGCTCCTTGTACTGCAAACAATAACTGCTATTAGAAAGGTAGGAAGCAAGTAATGATGAAGATTAGATAAAACTGGAAAGGCAGGTCAAGATCATGAAAAGTCTGGGATGCATTTTATTCAGCAGATAATCAGAATCCATGAAAGATTGCAGCTTAGCATTAATGGTGTTTGGAAAAGTCATCAGTTGGTTTTGTATAAGATGTATTAGGAAAAATAACTGAGGCTAGAAACCCAATTAGAAGGCTATTTCAAAAGTACAGGGAAGAAGTAACAATTGCCTGGAATAGGATGCTGGCAAAAATAACGAGAGGAGAAGAAAGATGTAAAGATTGAGTGGACATCACTTGACCACTGACTGGATATGAAAGGTAAGAGAAATGAGGTACCCAGGATGACTCTCAAGTTTGTCTTAGACTCAGAAAATAATGGGGCCATTAACAGACACTGAGAAATTAGGAGGAAGCTTTGAAGGAAGGTTGGTAAAATGGGTATGAGATGAAGAAAACACAGCCAAAAAGAGAAATCTATCAGGAAGGTAGATGTGGAACAGATTTAAGGGAAAAGCCAAGACTAGAGATGTGATTTGGGAATCACTGGCATAGAGGTCACTACAAACCTATGGGAGGAGATGAAGTTGCCAAGGGAGAAAACAAAGAAGGAAGAGGAGGGAACAATGAGGAGTCCTCCTATCACAGAGATGGCGCAAGAGAAGGAGATGGAGGAGGGGCTGCAGGAAGATGAGACAAGAAAGTGCAGAATTAAACGTCAAAGGAACGTTGCATTTCAAGAATCAAGAGGTGGTAGATGTGTCTAATGCTAGAGAGATCAATAAAGATTAGGACTAATAAAAGGGCACTAAATTGATGTTCCAGAAGTCAACGGCAGTTCAAGTATAGCCGGGGGCAAAAACTTGATTGCAATAGGGGCCAAGGGTGAGGAGCAGCAAGTACAGACGTTTAGCCAGAAGTGAGAGGAGGCTCAGTAATTGACCTGGGGAAGCAGGATCAAGAAATTCAATGTATTAAAGTAGCACATTGAGCCCAGTACAGGCATAAAAATGTAGAAAAGTTCTTGCCATTCATGAAACTGTCAGGTGTATGAATGAAAATGTCATAAGTCATAACTGAAGTTAAGCACGCTATCAGAAGACAAAGGGAAAGAGACAGGAAGTTTCTTGGAGGAGCTGGAAGTTGAGATGGGCCTTTGTGGATGGGGAGGAAGTATCCAGGCAGATGTGGAAAGAGGGGTAACCCAGGGAGGCAGAGCAGTTTCTGAAGAAGAGTCTGGGCTCTGGGATACTCAGTTGGTTTGGAGGGGCGGGGCTCTGAGGGAGGGGACTGGTTAGGGAGGAGAAAAGTGAATACTTCTGAGGGAGATGGGAAGGAGCCCGTCAGGAGGCAGAGACTGGAGATGCAGGCACAAGCAGAGCCAGGTGCCAATGGTTGATGAAAGGCCTGGCCTGGGGTCTTCGGTGGGGCTCAGCCCTGGACAGGAGGCAGGAGCAGGGAGGTGTGTGGATCAGAACGATCAGGGATGTTTCAGGAGCCAGGGAAAACATAGTTTTCACGTCAGCTAATAATGATTTTCTAAGTGAGGGTATTTGCCCTCTATTTTGAGAGATTGGAGATTTAGAAGGTCATAAGGAGCAAAAAGACGTTTTTCATTAATTTATCGTATACGTTACTTTGTTAAAAAAAAAAAAAAAAAAGGATTATGAGGAGACTTCTCCCCAGAACTACTCCCAAAAGAAAGGCGCGTTCAGTACTTGTTAACACCGTGCCGAAGCTTTAGGTGTTCCTTTGAGTTATCTGTCAGTTTGGATTTTCACAAATGGAGTTTTTCTCAGAAAAATACTCTCCTATTATCACTGAAGGCACAATAGAAATGCAAATAATAGGCAAGTACTTAGCTGTCTTTGCATTTGTGCAGAGGTAACGGTGAGAAACTTAAAAATTTCAGCCCAAGCAGTTTCCCTCCCAAAGAATTGTTTCGAACAAGAAATTCTTTTCTTTGACCTACTATCCCTTATCATCCCCGCCCCCCAACGGAGGTGTTATGCCCACTCTTACCTGAATGATCGTTCCAGAGGACGAGGATGCTCTATCTTCCTCTATGTCCTTGTCATGCTTCCCGAGTAAAGACCAGGGCCCGGAAGATGGCTCTGCTTCCTTATCTCCATTCTAACACAGTAATCAATGGATGAGCAGAGGGAAATGATTTCCTACCATTCTAACCAGCAGCCTACCCATCTCTTTTACACAAAACTCAGCTTACCAGGCAGTATAATTATAGACCTTAATTTGTCTCTCCCCAGATTTTTCATCTATTTCTTTGGCTAATTAAATCATATGTCTCCGAATGTGGTTGCTTTTCCTGAAGCCTAAAAAATATATATATTTTTTTAAAGATTGGCACCTGAGCTAACAACTGTTGCCAATCTTTTTTTTTTTTAATTGCTTTTTCTCCCCAAATCCCCCCAGTACATAGTTGTATATTTTAGTTGTGGGTCCTTCTAGTTGTGGCATGTGGGATGCCGCCTCAACATGGCCTGATGAGCAGTGCCATGTGCGTGCCCAGGATCCGAACTGGCGAGACCCTGGGCCCCCAAAGCGGAGCGCGCGAACGTAACCACTCGGCCACGGGGCCAGCCCCTAAAAAATGTTCTTAAAAGTTGGGAGTCAGCTCACATCACACAAAGGGGATGTTTTTGATCTGCTTTCGTAAATGTAACCTTAAATACCATCTTTAAAATAACACCCGGATGAACATGTATTTTTTTATTGTTGACAAAGCCAAACACTGAGTATTAGAAACATATCAGCTCAGATGCAAATACAGGTCTCAAATTATAATCATACTGAAGTACACTCTTTTGGTCCCCGGTACCTCCTTCATTCTCACAATTCTCTCTCATGAAGGGGATGATGGGATTATGAAGTTGTCTGATGATCAGAGTGTAGTAAACCTGCACTCTTCCTTGTCCCATGTCTCAGTCCCACTGTGACCTAGTGACACACTCTAGGACAACAGGTTGTTCTGTGTGACAGTGGAGCTATTTAACAATCCATAAGACAAGCAGAAAAAATGTCTGGGGATTACATGTGAGACCATATACAAACTATAAATTGCTGCAATTTTCTTCCTTCCGGCACAAGACCCATTATAACTTTAGTTTTTAAAGTATGAAATGGAAATTGCTGTCAGGAAAGACAACTGTAAATATCTCATTCAACCAGTTCTAATGAAGTAGTAAGCATTTGTGGTAGTTTTAGCTGCTAACACATCTCTTCGTGTCCTTGCCAATGCTGTTTTAGACTAAAGAAGTAATTCAAATGCTGTTAAGAAAAATAAAGTTCTAAAAAGCACACCAGAAGTGCCAAACAAACAGCATACTCTCAAAACTTCAGAGAAAGTGCTCAGAAGTCAGGATACAACAAAGAACTCCATCTTCTCCCGTATGCCAACAAGTGTGTCTGAATTACATTTATCCCACTCTGGCCTGAAGTAGGTTTCAATGCACTTAAACAACGTTAATAACATCAGAGAATGACTTCAATCCCCCTTATAAAATATCGGCATTAATGTAAAAAATCCTTATGTTTTCATTCATTTTAAGATCTTCTCAATGACCTTCGTCTAGAGATTTCAGTTGTAACCAACTTTAACGAGAAAAATCATGTTCCTTACTTCACTCTTTAGGGAGCTCTCTTCCGCCTCTTCCTCAACTGCTGGCAGGAAGGACATGGCGCCTGTTCTGTCCGGCTGAAATGCACAGCACAAAGCCTCCTGCAGCCGGGCTGCCATTCAATACCACCAGCATCCCAGCCTGGCCGCGTTTTTATGCAGGTAATTTTTCACTCACTTTATCCAAGATGCCCACCCACACAAGCAGCCTCTGGGTCCAGCACCTTTCAGCTCTTCCAGCCAAATATCATGACTCGGACAAATCTTGGGTCACTTTCAATTGCATTCCCCTCTGTGGCCCCTCATCAAACAATTCAAGAACATGACTCATTGATGTGGATTCAGAACGCACTTAGAGGGGTGCTGGGCCCATTCTGGAGCCTCCAATGGGCTGTTTAGTAGGAAGATACTTCAAAGGTTGGCTCCCACCCACGTGCCCATGGAATTTCATAAGCACCTCCTTAAGTAACTCACGCGTAAGAATTCTGGGTTGAGTCCAGAACAGACACACGTCAAGGATTTGTATTCACTAGTGAACAATCTCAGGTAGGGTATTTCCACTTTTGAAAATGCCTTTACTGTAGGCCATAGACATAGATGCCACAGGTTTTTCTGGTGAGAAATACTACCAATTTAACACTCTTGTGGAATGTGGGGCCGGCATTAACCTAAAGTCATACCCACCTTCCACTGAGAAACGTCCCTCTCAGCTACTCCGTCCTCTTCTGAGGCTCCGGCTGACAGCATTTCTTTTTCTGAGTCTCGCTGTTCTTGCTGTAAGCGCTGGTGAAGGTTTAGTACAGTGGCTTTCAGGTCCACTAACAGGTCTTCTTTTTTCTGGTTCAAACTCAGAATCTGCTTTTCCACAGCTTCAATTTCTCCCTGTGCAGAAAGAGCATTTGCACGGCTTCATCTGAGGCCTCTGTATGCCCACAGGAGCCTGCTTCCTTTGGTACAAGAGATGAAGCCTTTTCTATGCTGTTTGGTTTACAGAGCCAGGAGTTACAGAACAGTACAGTTCCTCTCTATCCTGGCTGCACTTCCAAATGACTTGGGGAGGGTTTATACGCTCCCTTATAGGATGCCGTAGCCTCACCTGAGACCTTGTCAATCAATCTCTGGGGGTAGGGCTGAGGCACAGAAATTTGTAAAAGCTCCGAGGGTGACTGGCATCCAGGGTCGGGAACCACTGCGCGAGTGGCCACAGGACTGACTGACTAGAATCCAGAGGGTCAGGGCCTGAGCACTTGCACTTGAACAAGCTCCCTAGGAGATTCATAAGCAGACTAACATTTGGGAACCACTGAGAGAAAAAAAGGTTAGAAATCTCACACTTATACTGCCTTTGAAGACTTCTTTGGTATTACTGAACTCCTTTACTTTTTCTCACAAAGCTTCCTGCCAAATGGGAATAAATAAACAAATATGGGTACTGTGAAGTGTAACTTTCTATGGGACTGATGGACAGATGATTCCAAGCTGTACGTTACTTTAAAAATTTGTATGATTTATGTGTGGGAATGAAATTCCTCATCCACGGTAGAAATGAAGGTGTCCACTGCGTGTCTACGAGGATCATGGAATTAGGAATCCTACATTTGGAAAAAATAGCAGGGGCCGTCTAGTCTGGCCTCCTCCTCTTCAGCACCCCTAAAGGCATCACTCCACCTCTGCCTGGGCTTTGCAGTGAGCGCTGCATCAAAGGACAGTACACTCCTTTCTGGTAAACCTACATGTGTTGGAATTGTGTTCCTAGTACATTCCTTAAATCACTGTTTGTTTGTTAGTTCGTTCCTTCCTTCTCATCCATCTATCCATCCATCCATCCTACAGATATTCATAGAATCATAAATTGTTTTACAGACAGAGAAACTTAACATGTATCCACCCATAAGTGAGAGTTCTGACGTCCAGAGAAAGCAGGTGATTCTTCCATGGCTGCAGCTAGCTAGTGACAGAGCCCAGACTGGGACGTCCTGACAGCCAGCGCCCACAGCTCTTCTGCTCCTGCACATGTTCCTATGCCAATACCCCTATTCTGACTGAACGTAAACTTCCTGTGACTGCTTTGGGAAATGATAATTGAATTAAATCTGAGCTGGCTGCGGTTTGTGTTCCGTTTTCAAAAAGCACTAAACTTCAGAGGTATAGTGCCTCCCAACAGACGTAATACTGCAGCCACTGAACAGCACTTAAAGAAACAGAGCAGTCTGGAGGCGCCAGCAGGATGGAGGCACGGAAGGGCAACGAGCAGCCATTCTCAAAGTGGTATCCGGACACCCCTGTGGTCTGCACTCCCTGAGGTCAAGATCATTTTCATAAAACACTAAAATGTTATTTGCCTTTTTCACTGTGTTGACATTTTTCACTGTGTGATAATGCAAAAGCAACGGTAAGTAAAACTACTAGCACCTCATATGAATCAAGACAGGGACACCAACTATATGAGTAGTTACCGGATTCTTCACTATCACGTACTTACAGTTAAAAAAAAAAAAGCCAGTTTCACTTAAGAATATCCTTGATAAAGAACATGTATTTTTAACATTCTGCGACATAAAGCACTTCTGATGCATACCAAAGTATGATGGTTGAGGAAAAGCACTCGTGATTATTTGAGTTTCGAGCTGAACTACCCATTTTTTTTCATAGAACGTTATTTTTACTTGAAAAAAACAGCTGGTAAACTACTTATATATGTAAATACTATACTTAAAGATCTTTCTGAAGAGATAGATGTTAATAAATGTGAATGTTTTAATATCAATTATGGAAATGTGTCAACAGTGGAGGATCTACATAACTAGTGAAACAATATTAACCAAATGATCAAGCCTGATGTCATAAAATCATGCATGCTTAGAAGATCCACTCAAAGTATAAAACAGCCCGATGGATTTTAATCTAAGAGTATAAAAAGTTCATTGACATGACTTCAGAGACCACTGAACAACAAAACTGTGAGTAACTTCTACCTGTTGGAGTTGAGTGTAGTTTCAAAGACCATCCAAATTATTCAAAATTCTCCCTCTCTTTTCCATGCGCATGTCTTTAAAACTTCAAACAAAGCTACATACCTCAACAGATGCAATGCAGAGGCAAATGAGAATCTTGCTGTCTTCTAGTAAGTCAGACATTAAAGAGATTTGCAAAAATGTAGAACAGTGTCACTCTTCTCACTACATTTTCTTTGGGCAATTATAATTTCTTCCATAAAAATATGTTAGTTCTATTAACATATAATGGGCTTATTGTGATTTTAAAATAAATCAAATATTTTTACATTTCTGAGTTTTAATTTCTATATCTGTAGATATAACTCATAAACAAAAGCTCTTTGAGGTACTCGAATTTTTAAGTGTAAAGAGAAATTTGACTTTTTTTTTTTTGCTGAGGAAGATTAGCCCTGAGCTAACATCTATGCCAATCTTCCTCCACTTTATATGTGGGTCACCACCACAGCATGGCTGACAAGTAGTGTACGTCTGCGCCTGGAATCTGAACCTGCGAACCCAGGCAGCCTAAATGGAGTGTGCAAACTTAACCACTACGCCATGAAGCCGGCCCCAAATTTGACATTTTTACAATATTGAATGTGCCTTATTGATTCTACCACTTAAGAGCGGTGTCACATTAGATTCCCTCTGTACTTCACCTTAGACATTATGTAATTTGTCCTAGGTCTCACGGTTAGCAAGTGGTGAAACCTGGCTTTGAATACCACACATTGCCTGCCTATATCACCTTGATGGCAGGAAAAAAGAAGCTCTCTACAATCCTTGGCATACAATCAGGTTTTTTTAAATTATAAAAGTACTGACTCAAAAACAAAGACTGAAAAAGCCCCTCACAGTAGAGGGTTAACATGTAAACCACCATAACTAGGTCCACAGGACATCGTTAATTATGGCATATGGAAACCCTGCTTAGAATATGGAACTCTTCATCATAACAGTATTCAGAGACCTGAAGTCTAGAGCCCAGCCTGCCCACATTGCCTGACCCCTCTCCCAGAAAGCTAGCTGGAAAGTCAGACTGTCCAAATATCCTGTGTTACATCAGCTTCTTCAGTACCAAAGCAAATTCAGACCAAAATGCAGCAAGTTGAGGCTAAGGACACTTGAAGGGTCTTCCATTATGATAATTATATAATCACTTATTTTATGAAATAAGAATGGAAAGTAAATATACACATAAAATACCTTCAATTGGAAGAGAGAAGCAGGAAATACACTGTACCGTCAAAAGGCTTCTAGACACCAATGGCTTTAAGTGATCATTGAATGAACTGCTGGATGAATGAATGACACATACCTGTACTTGTGGCAGGCTGGCAGCTTGGCCTGGTGATATACGTTCAGGGGAGAACTCAGCTGAATAATTATTTAAGATCTGCTTCAAATTTTCTATTTCCTCATCGTATTCATTTGTCTGTTTTATGACTATCTACAAAATAACCCCATCAAAAGAAGAATCTTTGTCAGAATCTAAGAACTAGATCAATGGACTACTTCCAACGTCTATCCCCATCACGTTTCAATCAATTACAGAAATACACACCCAAATAGATTGCAATAGGATATGGTAGACTAAATACAGAGAACAACATTTGCAAAGCTGGCACCTGACCTCCTTGGTCTATGAGATGCCAGAGCACCTTGTGCAGTGCTTGGAGTACAAGTCTAATTAGACACACCTTTGCTCTTAAGTACCTCCAGTCCAGTGGGCTTATTCTGGGAAGGGTTTTATGGCATGATAACATAAAGTTGCTAAATTTTATGAAATGACTGATATGTCACATACGCCATTTTAATACACATTCCATGTGGGGCTTTCCACATAGGAAGGCGGGATTACTGATTCAGAATGGAAAGAGCACATGACTTGAGAGACGACAAATTTTCATGTTGCAGCCACATTCTCACCTGGTACTCCTTGGGATCAGTGATGTACATTTTAGGGTAAGAGGTTGAAGGTTTGAGAGCAGTTTGAGTTTGCAGAATAAAGCAAAACTAACCAGAACAATACCTGGAATCTAGTGTTAAGGGAGTAACAGAGCTGGAACCTATTTGTGCTAAATGATACGATCAAAGCATGATGAAATAAAGAAACGGACTTCAAAAGAAAGTCTAGATATTTCCTCAGCATGCTTCGCAATGAAGCAAAATCCCTTTTAAAACTACAAAGTTTCTGGCCAACAGAGAATTCTTCCTTGTATTTTCTTTAATATTTAACCATAATTTTAGCTGCAGGCTGGAAATGAATAACTGCACACACCTGTTCCCCAGCTCTCTATAATGAGCTACGTCCCATTGCTCCTCCCAAAAGTAATTTGTCTTGTTTTCCACAATGAAAGCACTTGCAACATCTAAAGTAGGACTTAAAAGAAATGTACCATATTCTAATGATTGTCATTACCACTGGCTCCCTTAGCTTTGAAATCTTTGAGGACTCTGATTTCCACTAACACAACGAGATGGAAAATTTTAGTAGCACAGTTTGATACCTAACTTGGCACAAAACACAATTTCCTCTTCTATTCCCCCCTTTCATCTTGTGAAGAAGCCACTTTAAAGCATAATCAAGACGGTTATTTTCTTTTGCTGACCAGGAGACCAATAAAGCACAAAACGATTAAAAATAATAGATCAAATTTTATATCTTTCTTTTTTCTTTCTCTTTACATTATTAAAAAATAGTACATTGAGTGCCAGATCTTTTATCTCCCTGTAGGTGTTAGGAAATGACGTCAGCTGATCAGGAGTCAGACCAGAGAGACCATACGAGCTAAGACTCAAACCAGAGCTGACAGCATGCTCAGATCTCAGGAGGACACGGACTGGCCACCTCCATGCGAAAGAGACTTAAGAGGGAGAAAGAGACAGCATTTTTCTTCCCATAATGAAGTGGTGGGTGGGAAGGAGGGAAAATAAGCTTTTCTCCTACCCTGACCCTCTAATCAGGAAAAGCAGGCAAGAGAGGGATCTATCAAGAGGGTTGAAAAGTCTGTGGAATTTAGGGCTCTTTCAGGAAACTTTCTTTTCTTGTGGGAGTGGTTGTTGATCCAGGAATACAAACCAAAGTAAAATGTACTTTTTTTTCCTGGGGAAGATTCGACCTGAGCTAACGTATGTTGCTAAGCTTCCTCATTTTTGGCATGTGAGCTGCCGCCACAGCATGGCCACTGACGGACAAGTGGTGTAGGTCCGTGCCCAGAAAGAACCTGGGCTGCCAAAGCAGAGTGTGCCAAAGCAGAGGACCAGGGCTGGCCCCAAATGTAATTTTTACCTAATAATGATTCTTGACTTTAGCTTGGAGATCAAACAAAACATAAGAAAAGAAACCCTCTGGGGAGAGGCTGAAAGAAGTCATCAGTTAGAAGGAAGAGACTGATTCAGAGAATTGCACCAGATTCTTGTCCCATCTGTGCACAAATGAATCTCAACACAATTTAACTCAGAGGTTAGCAAGTCGCCCAACCTTCTCAGACTAGTCTCCTTATATGTAAAAATAAAGATGGCCAAGTGCCTACTTCCCTGGATCACATGTTTGAGAATAAAATGGGGTGATTAATAGGAGAGCGACTGAGATGTATAAAGAGATTATTATGGTGATGATTACAGTATGATCTGTCGGCCTCCCGAGATTGCAAACACACAGGTTTGAACCTCTTCCCACAGCATTACACCATGTGGGTCTTCAATAACTGGAGAATGGAATTAAATAGACCACAACTGTGCTTCAATTCTTCAACCAGAACGAGGGTAAGAACTGAGAAAAATAACCTTAGCCCCATTTGAGCAAGAAGATACACTCTTATATTCAAATGCCACCTCTGGGATAAGAGCGTTGGAAAAGGCGAAAAAGAATCAACAGACAGCATATTACTGTCATGGGAATTTGATCTACTCAAACATGAAAACTGAAAACAAAACCAGCTTTTGCTGAACATTTTCATCCAATAAGTTGGCTGTCATCATAAACTACTCACCTTTAATAACTCATTTTGTTCCTGAGTCACATTTTCCAACAGTTTTATATCTTGTAAAAGCTGGTGTGTCCGCTGAAACACAGGCAGAGGCTTCATTCCTGCCTGGGGTAACCTCAGCTCCACTTGGTAAGACACTATTTCAGCAATGGTTTTCTTCATAGGACGGATATTTTCAAGTATGACCTTAATTATATCAGATAAGTATGGCACACAAATGAATAAAAGGGGCCACTGCTAGATCTAATTAGTCAAAATTAAAATACTGCATAATTTAGTCTTTGGTCTATTGTTTCAATTTTTAAAATGCTTCCTTAGCTTAGATTGAAAAGAACTATTTTATCACTTGTGACCCGGTAGTTGAAGGTCTCAGGAAAGAAGGCCTGGGGGCAGGAGAAACCCCAGCGCTACACGATGGCTTTGGACAACCCTTTCCTTCCTCCTCTCCCTCCCCTCACTCTCTGTAGAACTATGGTTTGCTTTGTGTATTGTCACCAGACAGTGAGCTGTGCAAGGGCAGGCACTACACCCCACACTTTCGTGGCAACTGCACTTAGCACAGGGCTTCCCACATAGTAGGCCCTCAAGAAATGCATATTGAATTGAAGTGAATTGTCCCGCCAAATTTCCTAAGTCCCAAGAGTACAATTATATTTTGCTTTAATGACATCTGATCCAGAGAAATCTGGGTTTACATAATCAATAAATGAGAAGAGATTATTCACTGTACTAAGTACTGCATACACATCACTTCATTTAACCCTCGCAGCTACTCTGGGAGGTAGGTGTCAGAACTTCCACTTCATAGGTAAAGAAATTGGGTTCCCAGAAGTTAGAAGACCCAGGCGAGGTCAGACTGTAAGAGGCAGGGCTAGGATTAGAACCCAGGCCCGCCTGATCCCAAAGCACGTGCTCCTAACCACCAGGCTGAGGGGGAATCAAGGTCTGTGTACAGTTTCGTATGTTCCAGTTCCTGTGCTAGCAGCTCCATATACATTATAATTGTCCAACATAATCACTGCAACAGCAATGTGCAGATATGGAAGAGAACCCAAGAAACGTTAACTAACTGCTCAAAATCACACAGCCAGTAAGCAGCATCACTGGGCTGGAACCCGGTTCTCCTGACTTACAGGCTCAAACTCTTGGACTATTAAACACCAGGATTTGACTCGAAGGCAAAACTCCCAAACTCTGAAGTTTTGGGGATAAAGTAAATGACAAAATAACCTATAGGAAAATTATCTTCATATAGACAGTACTATACAATTTAAAATACGGTATTTATAGTCATTCATTTCTACTTTCCAACTTTTTCCTGTTATTACTCTAGCAAAAGTAGTTTTATCACATCATATTACTACATATTTAAAAATAAACATAATAAGTATTACAAGAAAATATTTTTAATAATGATCCACGCTTACCTCCCCATGCTTAAGATGTTCTTCTGGTGAAAAATCAAATATTTCTTTTGATAATAGGATAGTTTTGATTTTTGAAACTCTTTTCTCCATTGGTTTTACTTCAGTTTCAATAGCAACTACATCCTAGAATTCCATAAACAAAAAAATACACTCATGCAGTATATGCTATACATTAATATCTATAAAACACAATTTATTGCCATTCATTCTGTTCTCATATTTAACCAAAATGTGTTTGCCACTTCTAACTCTTAAAAACTAATCAAGTGCTACACAGATAATGTTGATTGTTTTCAATAAAAATGTTCTTCTATTAATAGCATACACCACATTACAAAGCATTGCTGACATCTTGTTGAGTTAAAGATCCTCACAAGGCCAATTTTCAATTATTTATACTATGAGATCAAAAATAGTATGTATCCAAAACGTTTTTTAAGTAAATTCTCAATTATCTACAAATTCTTTAGATTTATCTTTGGAATGTGTTTAAACACTTGAACACAAGTGGGTCTAACATTTAAAAAATTCCCACCACTTTAAGTAAAATGATAAAGTCACCCCTGGGAAAGAAACACACGAGGAGCTAGAAAATTGACAGGATTTTCTTGCCAATCCCCTAATGAACCGTTGCCATGCAGAGAGTCACTAAATTGCTTTATAACTTACTCAGATTCATTTAAACAATAGACCATTTGTCCAGTGGTTACTCTCTCATCAGTGTCAACCTTTAGAACCTGGCCAAGAAGCTTAAAGTGAAAATGCCACAGTATGTGCTATAAAAACGCCATATTCAAGTCGACTCACACCGTAAGAGAGCCTTCAGACCTACAGAGCTCAATGCAGATACACCGTGGCAATAAAAAGGTACAGCTAATGATGAATGGGGTAGAAAAAACTACACAGAAATAGACTGAAGGTTTAAAACTTTAGCAGTTTGGAGCCATTCAATACAGGAGAAATATAACTTTATAAGCAAATGAAGCAATGAGTAACTTTATAGTGATAGCTTCAGATTATGAGGAAAAGTTAAATCATATTGAAATTATTTTCTGCACTTTATATTTAAAAAGGTATATAAAAGTGTACAATGTATTTTAGAGTGATTTCCATCAAAAATTGTAGAAGCATTTAAAAACTTTGGAAGAAGATTCAATAACCAAAAATATTTAACAACTATTATTCCCTGAAGTTACATAAATGTGGTATAGGGAATATCACTGAGAAACACAAGGTCAATAATTAAGACTAACTGCACGTGCCTTTGTTATGACACTCTACCCTTAAATAAATGCCTTGCACATTTTAAGCTAAAATAAATAAAATTATTTGAAAATCCCATGGCTGGCATACAGCAGCTCTTCAATAAATATTTGCTATCGGTGAATGAAGGCTTGGGAGGTCATTGTTTTAATTCCCTCTTTGCTCATCTGTGCTTTTAAATCAAACAACAGCTCCTCTCTGACGAAGAGAAAACACTGAGCTTATTTGATCAGGACTCTTCCCTTTAAATAGACCACTTCTGGACTGAGAATGGGGATACGATCTTTCGCTGTAGTTGGACCACAGGCAGCAAAGTAAAGTGAAATACAATTCAAGGAATAAGGACATAAGTGAAAAACATTGCAGATCAATGTGTCTTCATAGAATTAGGAGTTGGTTAGTGGTATAACTCTACTTTACTAAATGAAATATAAATTACAAACAAGAAATCGCATCTTTCTAGTGCCAACTTACGTCAGCCATTCGCTGAATCTGTGGAAGGCTTTCCATGATTTTTTGTTGTAAAGCCGTTACCTGACGCCTTAACTCATGTACGGATTGTGCAAAATCATCTGTTTCAAAAATTACTGACAAGTCTTCCAGGTCTGTGAAGACTGAATGTAAAAGATTGTGCTTCTGTTCTGAATCTTCCAAAGCCATCTAGATATGGGAAATAAGGGGAAAAAAAGATAAAGAAACATCAAGATACTGAAACAAGTTGATCAAAAATTAAATCAGAGGGGCCGGCCCCATGGCACAGTGGTTAAGTGCACACGTTCTGCTTCGGCGGCCCAGGGTTTGCCGATTCAGATCCCGGGTGCAGACATGGCACCTCTTGGCAAGCCATGCTGTGGTAGGCGTCCCACATATAAAGTAGAGGAAGATGGGCACGGAAGTCAGCTCAGGACCAGTCTTCCTCAGCAAAAAGAGGAGGATTGGCAGCTGTTAGCTCACGGCTAATCTTCCTCAAAAAAAAAAAAAAATTAAATCAGAGAAAATTCTGTAACTGTGTATGGTGATGGACATTAACTAGACTTATTGTGGTGATCATTTGGCAAAATTTACAAATATCGAATCATTACGTTGTACACTTGAAACTAAAAAAAATGTATGTCAATTATATCAATAAAAAAACTTGAATCAGAGAAAATTTAAATTTGTCTCAATATTTCAAACTCCTGTACATTTCCAGTTACATCATAAAACATTGACTATTCTCTACTGTCAGTGGCCCCAGATGACTTTAGAGCGTCTACCCCATTCTGGTGGGCTCACAGCAGCTATCTTATATCACATAGCCCTATTCTTCCAGGCATCATTAATAGAACAAGGAACACCTGGCCTGTAGTCCGTCCCTCTGAAATTTGGAATTGGGGCCAAGAAAGCCATTCAGGCCCTCTCTAATTAGCTGGACTTGTAATCTTCAGAACATGTGTTTGAGAGAAATAGATAAGTGGGGATGAGAAATGAAGAGGAGGTCCTGTGGCTTGCCAGTCCTGGTGCCAGTGTCCTTCTTAGGCCTTACTACATGGTACCAATGACCTTCATGAGACATCCCTATAGCCCGAGTTGACTTGAATAACTTGATAGCAAAAGAGCTTTATCTGATGAAATCAAACGAAAGTGAAAAATATGCATTTCTAGAACTTCTTAGACATTCCTTCTTATAATTTCTCTTTTTTCTTTTAATAATTATAATTTATTTGCTTTCAAACTTAAGAGTTCAAAAGATCTCAGCTACCTATTGGAAATGTTCAACCTGCTAATGTAGTCTTTAGGTAATTCCATAAAAAATAACTGATATGAAAAAGAACATTTACTTATGCAACTAGAATTGTAATCATCAGTCTGTAAACTTAATCAGGTTATTCAGAATTTTATATTGGCCTTATTCAAAATCCTAGAAGGAGAAAACTTTAAGGAAAACAAAACCAAACCAATGCTTTTAACCAATAATACTTACAATAGCATCAAAAAACATAAAATACTTAGGGATAAATTTAACAATTTACATGCAAGACCTGTACACTGAAGAGTAAGAAACAGAGGTGAGAGAAATTAAAGAAGACCAAAATAAATCAAGAGATATATCATATTCCTAGAAAGGAACAGTCAAAGTGGTTAAGATATCAATTTTCATTACATTGATCTACAGATTTAATGCAATCACACTCAAAATGCCAACAAACCTCTGTATAGATATCGACAAGATGATTCTAAGACCTATATGGAAATGCAAATACCCTGATTAGCCAAAACAAATTTGAAAAAAAAAGAACTAAGTTGTAGAATTTATGCTATCTGATTTCAAGACATACTCTAAAGCTATAATAATCAAGATTGTAGTAATGGTGAAAGAACAGGCACGTGGCTCAATACAACCGAAGAAAGAATCCAGAAATAAACCTACATGTATGAGGTCAATTGATTTTCAACAAGGCACCAAGTAATTCAACAGTGAGTTTTTTCAATAAATGATTCTAGAATAATTGGATATCCCCACTGAAAAAATGAACCTTGATCCTTGCTTCACACCTATACAAAAATTAACTTGAAATGGATCATAGACCCAAAAGTAAGAGTTAAAACTATAAAATTTCTAGAAGATAGGAGGAAATCCTCGTGACTTGGGGTTATACAAAGATTTCTTAGATACAACACAAAAGAATATATAAAAGAAAAATATTGATAAGTTGACTTCACCAAATTAATAAATTTGCTCTCTGAGAGAATGAAAAGAGAAGCCACAGACTCAGAAAAAATATTTGTAAATCACATATCTGATAAAGGACTGGTTTTTAGAATATTTTATAAATAACTCTTACAATTCAACAATGAAAAGACAAAAAACCCAAACAAAACATGGGCCCCCCCCAACAATGAATGAACGCCTCACAAAGGAAGTATACAAATGACACAAAGCATATGAATAAATGCTCAAATAAACATCAAACAAATGCTCAAATAAATCATTTGTCATTAGAGAAATGTCATTTAAACCACAATGAGATATTACTACATGTCACCAGAATGGCTAAAATTTAAAAGACAGATAATATCAAGTGCTGACAAGAATATGGAGCAATTAGAACTCATATTGCCAGTAGGAATGAAAAATGGTACAGCCATTTTGGAAAACAATTTGGTAGCTTCTTATCTAGTTAAATACTTACCATAAAAGCCAGCAACTGTACTCCTGGGTAATTACCAAATGAAATGACATGAAAACACATCCACACAAAGATTTGTATATGAATGTTCATAGCAGCTTGGTTCCTAATAGCCTATGGCAAGCAGCCCATAAGTTGGCCCCCAAAGATCCCTGCCTCCTGGTATTCATGTCCTTATAATCAGCTCCCTTGAATGTAGGCTGGGCTTACTCATTTACTCCTAATGAAATATGGCAGAAGTGATGAGATGTCATTTCCATGATGAGATTATATAAAAAGACTGTTCTGTCTTGGGAGCTCTCTCTCACTCTCTTTTAGATTTTGTTTATGGTGAGCAAAGCCAGCTACCACACCATGAGAAAGCCCTGTGGCGAGGCCTCCACATCTGTATGGACGTGGATCTTTTGAGGCCCTGCCAAGGGCCACGTGAGTGAGGACAGAAGTGCATCCTGTCTCTTCCCTCACCCAAACTGAGCCTTCAGATGAGACCACAGCCCTGGGCAACACTGTCTGCATTCACATGGGTGACTTGAGCCAGAGGCACTCGGCTAAGCCAGGCCTGGATTCTTGACCCTCAGAAACTGTGAGATGATAAATATTTGTTATTTTAAGCTTCTAACTTTTGGAGCAATGTGTTACACAGCAATAGATATCAAATACACAGCCCAAAGCTTGAAACAACCCAATGTGCATCAACTGGTGAAGGGGTAAACATACTGCATATTTCCATAAATGGAATACTATCAAAAGAATGAATTACTTATAAATGTAACAACCTGGATGAATCTCAAAAACATTGTGCTAACAAAACGTCAGGAACAAAAGACTACATACTGTATGATTCTATTTATAGGATATTGTAGAAAAGGCAAAACTATACTAACAGAAAGCAATGAGTGAGTGATTACCGAGGGCTGAAGAGAAGTGAAAGGGGACTGATCACAAAGGGGAATGAGGAAACTTTCTGGGGTGATGGAAATGTCCTCTATGTTGACGATGGTGGTGGTGGTGGTTACACAGTTGTATACCTTTATCAAAACTCATCTAGCTGTAAACTTTAAATAGGTGTATTTTACCATATGTAAATTATACGTACCTTAACGAAGTTGATTAAAAAACAAATTGTTTTCCTATTTTTACAATGACAATTTATGTTTCAATGATTCTTAATTACAAAGCAGTCTTTGTAGAAGCATTGTTAGGTTATAAAAACCTATTTTAACAAATATAATCCAGGTGGAAGGTTATAGTGCAATTAAAACAGACTTTTAAAGCTTAGTTGAGAATTTTGATGCTTCTTTAAGAGTCATTTTAAAAATCAATGCCTGGTAATGCTAGAAAAATGGAAAAGGGTATCTTAAAAGAAGGACAACTATTTTCAAAACAGGGACAAAATGAGGTATACACATATGACTAGTTATTGAGACAGAGTTCCAATTGCGGGATTTAGTAGGATACACTCTACGGGAAATCAGCCTGCATCTCCTTTGTCTCTACTTCCTCTAGCCCATAAACTACATTGCTAGCCAGCTTTAGCTCATAAACAAAGGCAAACAAATTAGGGAGTCCTCAACAGTTTGAGAGACACTTTCACACTTTCACATGTGTCAGTAGAAGGAAGCAAAATTCCAGCTGCTTTTGCCTGAGTTCACTCTTGTATAGTTTTTTTTAAACTCATAACAAGCATTTGAGGATAAAAGCCTCAATCCTCTCTTGTGCCTTTGCAAACTCCCTGAAAATGGTGAAAAACACAAGCAATTTAAAATAAAAAGATGACATGCTGTGGGGACGTGGAAAGTTAACCCAAGAGGTGGAGGCAGAAATCACAGGCGAGGGGATGAAAAGAAACAAGTGGGTGAAATGAAGCATCTTTACAACCATTACCACAGGAAAAAAACGTGCCAACGAATCTCAAACATCACGGAGGTATGGAGTCAGCTGTTCACTTAGGAACACACTGTGCTATTCTACAGATATAAAAAGGAGTTGGATCAACTTTGAGGTCTGATTACTCTAAAAATTGTTAAAGAATAAACTTTTTCCTCAGAAACTCTTTCCCATGGCTGAATAATATGAGAGAAGGGAAATACACCTTCGCAGTAAAACTTAAGCCAATACTTAGTATCTGGAAGATCTCTCACAGCCATGGCCCGAGGAGGAAGACACTTGCATTTGTTTTGTCTTGGTAAGCTAGCACAGAGACACAGGGCACCTGTGGGGTACCAGGAAGGACAGCAAATTTGGAATCACGACATGCTAGAACTGGAAGGAACTACAAATCAGTTTTCTAATGCTGTGTAACTAATTACCACAAACTTAGCTGCTTAAAATAAAACCAGTTCATTATCTCGTAGTTTCCATGGCTCAGGAGTCCAGGCATAGCTTGGGTGGGTCGTCTGCTTGGGATGTCACAAGGCTGGAATCAAGGTGTCATCTGGTGTGCAGTTTCTCTTCCAAGTTCATTCAGGTTGTTGGCAGAATTTGGTTGTAGGACTGAGATGCCAATTTTCTTGCTGACTATTGACTGGGGGTCACACTCAAGCTTCCAGAAGCTGCTCTGGAGTCCTAGCCCCTTGGCCCTCACATAATATGGCAGCTTACTTCTTCAAGCCAGCAGGAAAATCTCTCTCCAGTCTGCTACCAGGGAGTCTTATAATCATATAACCATGATTAATCACGTATTCCCGGGAGTGACTATCCCATCACCTTAGCCATATAACAGAACCTAATCAATGGAGGGACTGTCTATCACATTCTCATATTCCTGCCCACACTCAAGGCGAGGGGATTAGACAGGTTGTGTACATCAGGGGACAGGAATAGGAGGAGCCATCTTAGAATTCTGCCAACTAAAACCATCAACACCGTTCAGCGCAACATTCTTACTTCACAGATGAGGGAAACTGAGGCCCAGGAAGGATGCAGTAAATTATCCAAAAAGTCATATAGTAGTTATGAGGACAAAAAGAACGAGATCCTGGTCTCCAAATTCCCTGTCCAGAGCCTGCCACTCTCCCAAGCTTCCTTCTGCCATTTGGCTTGAAGACAAGGTTGTTTTTCAGGAAAGAAGGGCAAAAGAGGACCATGATGGTCAGCTAAGTCACTAATCAGTATGTAGATTCTATGACACGCAGGAAACACTGAAATGACACTTACCTGAAGGGTGCTGGCACGGTGACTCAGCGTGTTTGAAGAGTCATAGTCAGCAGGATTAGCCAGCAAACGACTGGTTCTTTCTATCCACGCCTCAGTACTCTTCAAAAGGTCATGATATTCCTCCATCTTAATTGTGGCCTGTGAAAGACAGGCGGTACCCAGCTTAATCTGACGCCTTCTACTTCAGTTCAATGATTCTTGAATGAAGAATTCTTTGCTCTGAGTCAGAGTGTGTCAGGCGGTGCAGGGCTCTGTTCCCCATGGCTGGGCCACTTGCCCACTCCTCCAGCCCCCTTCAGGCTTTCATCCTTCCAACTTTTAAGACTAATCCTGACCATAGGTGGAAAGGTCTTATGAAGTTCTACGTCAATGCTACGGGCTCAGCAAAGGTTCCAAGTTAGCCTTACAACTAGTTGGGTTCCCATCTGATGCTTCATTTTGAAAACTGGATTTGTCTTTTGTCCTCCTGTACAGGGCCTTGTCCTAGAACATCCCAGTTCTTGTGAGCCTAGGATCCTGCCTTGTTCTTGCTAGATCACATGTACGACTCACCTACCATGACGGCTACTTGGAAGGGAGGGGGAGGGTCTCTCCACAATGACACTGTTTCTCTTTGTTGGCTCCCTCCTGGGACTCTCGAGATTGACTGCTGGAAATGTCCATCACCTATTGGGAAGCTCAACACCTGGACTCCTGCCATGGCCTGACATTTGGAAACTTGCTTCCTGCCTGCCCAAGCAGACTTCCTCTCTGTGTCAGCAGTGAAATCTCTCCCCTTAGCCCACCTGAACCTATCATGTGGTTAGTGTCAGGTCCTAAAACTGGCAATTCAAGGGAAACTGGCTGCCTCTGAATTTACATTTTTGTCCTGTTTTAAACTCATCGCCATACCACCACATGCGAGGCATAGTAATCACATGTTTCTGTCGCACCTTATTTAACTGTGAGGTTCTGGATTCTGCTCTCTGTGAGACTTGCTGGTACTGCTGGAAAGGAACCATCAGTTTATCCATCCATTCTTGAGCCTGTCCTGGATCCTGTTCAACAATGTCTTGAACTTCAGAATCCAGCTCATTTAGCTTGGAATGCCAGAGATCTAGCTCATCCCACATTTTCTGGAAAAGGAAATCATAAGCCAATATGAATGCAGATGTCATGGTTTATTGTGTTAATTCCTAGTTTGCACACAGTATTTGCACTTATAAATGCTACCAAAACAACATCACAGGAAGTTATTCACTTACGCCTAGCAACCACTTGTAACCTAAACCAAAAACACGTTTTATGAGGTCTCTTAACGCTAACTGTATTCATTTCAGTATGAATTAGCTGTACAGGAGCAGAAGGACCTGGACATTTCCAGAGATGAATGACACCAAACAGGGTCACTATAACCCTAATCTTTCAAGAGTGATGAGGTAATATCATGTTTAAAAAGGGCTTCAGTTAATGCCTGAACCTATTTAGACCAGAATATACATGTGCTTAATCTATAAGACTTTTTGTTGTTGTTGTTGTTATTTTGCTGAGGAAGATTTGCCCTGAGCTAACACCTCTGCCAATCTTCACCTATTTTGTATGTGGGTCACTGTAACACCATGGCCACCGATGAGCGGTGTAGGTCCGTGCCTGGGAACCAAACCCAGGCTGCCAAAGCAGAGTGCGCCAAACTTAACCACTAGGCCACCGGGCCAACCCTAGAAGACAATTTTTATTAAGTGCAAAAATAAAGCTAATAAAAAGAGAATAGCTGCTCTGACTCAGGATTAATGCAGTGGTAGAAAATTCTAGCCACATATATTAGTAGCAACTGCTTTTGGCTCAAGAAACCAATAGGCTGGATTCAAACCTGGACTTGTCTTGGGCAGAGGAAATCTCAAAGGTGAAATATTTAATTCTTACTGAATATTTGCTTAAGAACATAATTTCTTGAAATGGGAAAATCTGACCCATTTGTTAAATTAGGCTCCTCTATTTATTAAGAGTCCAAGATTTTGTCCAAAGGTGAGCCACATTCTGTCCCATTTTTAAAAGTCTCCATTCATATTAGAATATTTCCTTAAAATGTAGATTAGAATAAGAATGCTTTCCCTATGCAGGAGTTTACTTGGGAGTTAAGAGGTAACATATTACATTTATGTACATTTCTACCTAAGACTTTATTTCCTAAGACATTTTACAAGGGAAATAAATTCATAATTTCTATTTTCCTCTTTCCCCTTGCAGTCTAAAGAAAAGCTGTTAATCTATTCCAATCTATTGAAATATTTTTTAATCAAATACACTTCATAAATCTTCCATGTTATATTCCCCAACATTAATTCACCTTAGAAAACCAAAAACCCTAAGAACTGCTCCAACATAGAGACATGTCAGCTTTGCTTTTTCCATTTATATATTTATAAAATTTTTTATATCATTCTCCCCACGATAAGATCCTTGATTTCCTTTACTTGTGAAAAGGCTGGTTCACAACCATAGGCTCTCGGGGGGGGGGGGGGGGAGGTGGGCATATTCCCTCCATGGAAAAAGTGAGAACATGCAACCTTCTCCAGCGAGCCTCTGCAGGTGACACTCTCCGTCAGGGTGGTCGCAAGGATCTGAGTTAGATCTCTGTGACAACTGATGAGCCGAGGGAATACCAAATGCCGAAGGAAGTTAAAGGAGAATGTTACCTTTTGAATTTCTTGAGCTTTCTCAATATTTTTGCTTTTCTGTTGCAACATCTTTTCAACATTATAAAGCCCATTGTTAATTTCATCTATTTTGCTACTCATTGCATATGACGGTGAACTTTTCAAGACTTCATTGCTAATCTGTTACAATGGGAGAAAGACACGTTTGGTTTAGAGATGTTTTCTGCACTCTAGTCACAGGTTCTAATGATAAAAGGGGTAGTCACACTGTTACATGATTTTACTTATAAAAATCTTTTAAGGGCTAGGGAGAAATACCAAACCATACCGGCTAGTGTGTTAATGAGAGGGTAGATTAGCAGAATAAGAAACAGCAGCTGTGCTGACTTGACCTTTTAAATCCAATCTATAAAAAGAAAAGGAAACCAACAAGCAAAAATTTGTTGAATGTAATCCACAGTATGTACTACAGATATGTGCTATGTTGGGCAAAACTACTGAGTGGACAACTTAAAACACTCCCATGGAGCAAATGATATGAAAAAGCTCCTGTGAGACAAATTATTTATTACACAATCTCTCCATTTTATGAGGAAATATTCTGCACAGAACTCTTTTCAATACAACCTAACCTATCCTCAAACTGACTTAAATAAATGTAATTCCCATCTTAATATTCATTTGGGTGAAAAAATTTTCTGAAACTAGCTATTTCTTGAAGATGCACAAAGCTTAGTTTTTCTCTGTGTGAATGTTTCTAGTGTACGTTTTCACAACAATCAGAAATCTAGCTGCTAAACAGTGTAATTTTTTATCTGAGTGATTTTCTTAAGAAAATAACTTGGGCTAGGAAAGACGATAAATGAATGTTGACTGTGTCATTTTTCAAACACTTGATTAGTTTGTATTACTGTTTTTTTAAAGTTATGTTGATAAGGCTTTCTCCAAACTGCCATTAAATAATGAAATAATACTTTACGCTTTTGTAAATCCTTTAACTCTTTTAAACACCAATCTATCTGTATAGCCATTGTGACTGGAACCTTCCAGTGCAGACAGTATACAGATGTAGAAGCTAAACAAAGGCTGAACGACTTGCTTAAGGTTACATATCATGGTAGTGGTTGAACTCCTACAAGGAGCCTCAAATCCCCAGACTGGATTCTCAGGCTCTTTTCACAACATCAGGCTGTTGACACTTTTATAAAATGTTTTTATTCCACAGACCATACCACAGTCAAAATTAAAAAAAAAAAAAATTAATCCTGTATTAGTTTTTTTTATTGCTATGTAGCAAATTACCACAGAATGAAGTTTTCTGGTATTTTGGGCAGTTATTCTCCCGGCAGAAATGTATATCGTTTAGGTACATTAGGAGACATCATGATTTAGGAAAAGTAAGCGGACACCTGAATTATACAGAATGGTACTGTGTCTGTTGCCTGTACCCTTTAGAAACATCACACAATAAACATCAGTTGCTGTTTGTTACAAACATACAAGTTACAGTTGAAATTTGCAACCCTACTTTTAAAGGGCAGATCTTGATTATTAGTTCTCTGTGTTAGGGATTCCATGAAGCATTCAGGAGAACGAATTTTCTTTCTCTCAAAGCATTTAGTATTCTCTTAAAATAAAATCAATGTATGCAATCCTTGAGGAAGTATCTCATAACAGATTTTCTTGTGTGTTAAATCAACAAGATTTGTTATAAATATATACATTAGGAGTTACATGTTTTTTAAATGGGTTAGATTTTCCTAAGAAATCTGTCATAGAAGTGAACTAAGTCTGAAATCTGATTTTTTGTGTGTATTTCATATCTACTTTATTTAATAAGTTAGAGGTATTCTAGGCTTAAAAACAGCAATACAAAAATCTTTCTGTGGATGCTGGACCAAAGAGAATTTTGTTCTGCTGGATTTGGGCCGCCTTTTTACAAACCAATAAAAGTGTCTTGCTAAACTCCTAAGACTCCGGGACTACGAACCATTTCTCACTCTTTCTTCCAACCTGGACTTTCAGGTATAAAGATTTGCCCAGGCATGTTTCGCAAGAGTGGTGTTACCATCGTCATTAGAAAGACACTGTATTAAGTGCTATTCCTAGTGAGTTGCGAAATTTGTGTTCTTATAGCCCTGGGTTGCAATTTCAAAATGTTGACAGAGAATATGTTTTAAAGCAAAGTATTCTTCATGCTCCAAATTTTAAAGTGTTTCTCTAGTTAAAAAAAAAAAAAGCCAAGTAAAAGATAATATATAACTCTACTTTTAAATGCGAAAGAAAAACTAAGCATCTTGACTACAAGTAAACAGATCATCTAATTCTGTTATCTATGTCACTTATTTAGAGCAATATCTCGGTATTCAATACACAAAATTATCATTAGCTAAACTCTATAAAAATAGTCATAGCTGAAATCTGGGCAAATGAAAATGTGACATTAAATGCTATTTCCTTCTTTATATTCATTCAACTCCATAAATAATAACACTAGTACAAACATTATTATTACCTTCTCCTCTACGTCTTCTAAAGCTTTTCTGCATTCTTCCACCTGGGATTCAATCTCTGCAGGGACTATGGTGTACATTTCAGAATACTTGATTCTCAGTTTTTCCATAATATTCTCAAAAGTTAGCTTCCCTTTTGTAAGAACGCTTTGAAGCTCCTAAAAACATCGAGAGAGTTTCAAATACTCACAGGACAGGGAAAAAGTTTAACTCTAAAAATGAAAGCAGGTTTCCAGCACATCCTTAGGATTTAAATGGACAAACTTTGCATGACAAAACCTCACTATTGATACAAGCTGTTTAAGCCTGAGAGATACTCAGTGTGGTCAGAGGATGCTTTCCAATTTGGAAGAATTAAACTTGATATCTCTTCCTAGTGTCAAACCATTGTCCTGAAAAGACGTTACAACATCTCCTGCTTCTAAAGTACCTCTAAGATTCAGTGTATCTCAGTAGCAGTCTTGATCTAAAAAGCTGCAAGGAGCAAAAAGTTTCAAAGAAGTTTTTTTTTGTTATTAACTTGTTGCCATTTCTGCTTCTTGCTACATTATCATCACAATGATTCAAGGCCACTAAAAGCCCTGTGCTTGAAGCAGAAGTGTCTGCTTTCATGTAATTAGACAGCCCAGCAGAGCTCAACTTCTTTGAAAAGGGCGGGTTCCAGTTCCACGCAAAGAATGTGGGTTTGGGGAGATAAAAGAGACCTGAACAAATGGTCTATTGGTTGTGGCCTAGAAACAAAATCTGATCTACGTTCTCCTGCACTAATTATAAAGGAGAAACTCATTTGTTTGGGAAAGTTTCCCAAAGGTCAAGTAGAAAAATACTTCTTGACTTAACTGTGGCTTTTTGGGGTTTTTTCTTTTTTTTTACAGTAGCTGTTCAGTAGCATTATTTGTCTTAATGGATTGAGTCACCACACTGAAGAATGATTACGATTTTGAATGACTATGATGCGTGACTGTTTTCCTTTTAACCCTCAGCAGAGGACAACTCTAGAAAGGGAAAGTGAAAGAACAATGCTATTCAGGCAGTCTGAGGGATAGCGTCACCCTGTTTAATCCAGACCTAGGCGGGGTACAGGTCTTCATTCAGAGCTTCACGTACATGGCGGCCCCACAAAGACTGCTTCTGTGAGGGACAGTGAGTTTCCTTTTTCAACTCTGATCACCAAAAGCTCTGATTAACAACAGCATGCAACTTTTGAACAAACTTCCAAATGTCATTTTTGCCCGTTACCATTGGATCTGAACGAGAAGAGATTTTTCTGAAAAAATGAGTCCCCAAATGACACAGGGGCATGTACACAGTCCCTATGGGACATCATGTTGTGATATAATAAATAAATGTGGTCTTCATCCTGGGTTCCTGGCACAGCTTCTAAAACCCTTGGTATTTCCTGGATAGAGGTGAGAGGGGCGTCTTTTGTTATTTATCACAAGCCTTTTTCAAGCATACCTGAGTTTATGCTAACAAATAAAAATGGCAAGCAATAGGATATATTGGAGTATATGAGGAAGCCATTTGGTGTAAACCTAATTCGGCCTGACCTTATCTTTCCAAAAGGGCCTGACCGAGGCTGTTGAGCATGCATTGTATATCTGCTTTAGAGATTCCCTATGGCAAGAACAAAGGTGCAACTTGAGATAAAGGTGCAACTTCCCTCCCTCTCCCAACATTGGCATTTCCTTAAGGATTCAGCATCTTTCCTTAGGCTAGGAACTGATTGCTGCGCTCACCTGTGACCACTCAGCTCGAGACAATAGACTTGCCTCCTGCTACACCCTCCGAGATAGCAGACCCACTACCTGCTGTGTCCATCAAGCGCTGTGCCGACAGGACAATCTTGTGACTATTGTGGGAGGGACATTTCAATCATATGTGAAATATACTGTATGGGGCTATATAACCACTCTGTATGCCTCACTTCTTCGGTGCCTTTTCTTCCTTCGGGAAGAAAGGCCCCAGGCCATGGTCCTCAGATTTTGGCTCAGAATAAACTCATCCCAAATTTTCCTTTATAGATTGGTTATGGATTATTTTCGTCGACAATGCTAATGAGATGACTCTTGGAGGGCCCCTAGAAAGCTTCAGGAGCCCCCTCCTGAAGGGGGCGCTGGTTGCCAGAGGAATCAACCATGTGGTTAGAGGTTTCAGACCCACTCCCCAACCTCCAGAGAGGAGAGAGGGGCTGGAGGTTGAGTTAATCACCAACAGCTAACAATTTAACCAATCATGCCCATATAATGGAGCCTCCATAGAAACCCCTAAATGACAAGGTGTGCAGAACTTTGGAGTTGGTGAACACATCAAGGTGCTGGGAGAATGGCACACCCAGAGAGGGCATGGGGGCTCTGTGCTCCCACGCCTAAACATTGCCCTACGCGTCTCTTCCATTTGGGCTACTCTTGAGTTGTATCCTTTATAATAAACCAGTAATAGTAAGTAAAATGCTTTCCTGACTTCTGTGAGACATTCCAGCAAATTATTGAACCTGAGGAGCAAGTCCCGGGAAGGCGTGATTTATAGCCTGTCAGTCAGAAGGACGGAGGCCTAGGACTTGCCACTGGTGTCTGAAGTCGGGGTGGTCTTGAAGGAATTAGCTCTTAACCTGTGAGGTCTGTGCTAACTCCTTCCCGGTAGTTAGTGCTAGAATTGAATTGAATTGTAGGACACCCAATTGGTTTCCACAGAGTAGAAGAATAGGTTGGTGTGGGGGTAAAAACCCCACACATTTGGTGTCACAGTGTTGTAAGTAAAAACAGTTCCATTCTATCGGAGATGAGACATTACACCCTAGTGAAAGGAGTAGTCTGACATGCTACTCAAGAGTCTAAGGCCCCTGTCCACTAAACACACTTGAAATGTGGCTGAAAAAGGGCTGCTTGGTCCTGACTGGCTTACTTCTGAACCTGGTCTCAACTCCACTCTCTGCACTTCAACTGCACTGATCTCCTGTCACTCTGCCCATTCCATGCCACAGGGCTTTTGCACATGCCTTCTTTTCTCCTGGACCACTCCCTCCACTCTAGTCACTAAGTTACCTCTGCCCCAAGGACTTCAGATTCAAGACTGTGGACCTTGTATCAGCCACATTCACTGTTCATTCCTCACTTACCTCAAACTCTTCTGCCTTTTCTGGGTCCTCTTGTAATGCCATATTTTGGAAAGAAGTTGTGGTTTGTTGAAATAAATTCTTCAAACTAATTATTTCTTTTGTGAAAGAATGTCTTTCTTGGATTTCCTTCTGCATCATTTCCTTATTTTTTTTAACTTTCTGCAAAAGCCTAAAACACAGCATCAAAATAAAGTGTTTCTCTATCTGCTTTTCTGTGAAATAGTTTCATTTCAACAATTAATACAATGTCTGCAGAGCTCACAAAAGAAGTTTTCCTGAGAGAAAAGCAACAGTTTTCAATGATTCATATACTACATATACAAATATATATCAACTCTATCACTCAATCAAAAACCTCTCTAAATCTTTCATCCCCAAATACCCTCTTTTCAGGTTTTACATTCCAATTACCATTTCTATGCCCTTTTTCTCATTGTAATCAAGAAATTACAACTGAGTTCAAATGAACATGACTTAGGTGTGTGAACTCTGTTCACACACCTAACCGAACCGGGTGGGTTCTTGGGGACAGACAACTCCACTAGCCTTTTTTTCTCAGCTGACCCCGTTTGCTGTGGATGTAGCCACCATATTAGTAGGGGAATTTAAGTGAGGAAAATCTTTCCTGAAAGCTATTTCCTAAGTATCTCTAGCCATATATTTATTATACCCTTTGATCCAATGGTTCTACTTCTCAGCATCTTTCTCAATGAATTAATCACAAATGCAGATAGAGATTCTAGCATAAGAATAGTCACCACAGTGTTTATAAAGGTAAAAAAAAATTACCTAGAATTTCAAGGTCCAACATGAGGGGCTTGGTTAAATAAATTATGGCATATGCACATGGTGAAATATTGTACAGCTATGTTTTAAAGATCATTTAATGGCACAGGAAAATAAACATGATATGTTGATAAATGATTGAGCAGAATAAAAAACAGTATAAGTACTATGACCACAATTTGTTTAAAAATATTGTAATTGTAATTGTAAAAAAGCGATTGGCAGTGGTTGTTGCAGAGTGCTGAGATTAAAGGTGGGTTTTATATTAATCTTTATAATTGTCCACATTCTCTAAACCTCCTATAAATTAGAAAAACAGTAAACATTAAAAAAAAATGGAAGGATATTCACCCTCAGTAATACCAGGATGGAGACGAGGTGCTTGTTTTAATTATGGCTGTTAATCTTTTGCATCCCCTTTTATACCTATCAGTGTTGACTCAATTCTGTTGTATCATTTTGTCATTATTCCATACATTTCTATAATCTATAATCTCAAAATTCAATATTTTCTAAATTTTAAGCCTGAGTTGTCAAGTATGTTTTCTTAATAGTTTTTCTTAAATCTTACTTGTTGCATCGTTCTTGCATAGACGTAATCTCTTGAAATGCTGGAACAGCTTCCACAGCCTCTAAGCTTTCAGGAGCATTCTGGATGCTTTTTATGCGCCAAAGAAGCAGGGTCAGTAACAGTTGCTGCTTCTCCACATTCTCTTCGTATTGGCATAAACAGTCCAGCAGCTCAGAGAGCTCCTCTGTGGTGGCTGCCTCTTTTGTTTTGGAAATTTCAGGGAGTTCTTCTTGAAGATTATCTAAAATAATTGCTTCTCGTTCAATCTAATTCAGTAAACAAAAAAAGAGAGCTAAAATAAATAAAACATACTTTGACCATTTCAGGATCTCAAACATACCTTGCAACCATCGTTTTTGTATACCGGCTCTTCAAAGGGTTCCTAATGCTACATCCTAGTTCAAGGCAGTATTTGTCTTCCCGTAGCTGGGAAAATTATTCCTCCACTATCAGTAGCCCATGACTGCCAGCTACTGAGCATGTAGATGTGTGATTAAAAGGAAGTACTGCTGTTATAAGAGCTGAAGGAAACACTGTTGAATATTTTCATAAATAATTTCTTTCCTCTTCATATTTCAGTTGCATAAGGCAATTATTTCTCCTGATATATCCATAAGGTAGTTAGAATGCACTCCACCAAGTTACATCTACCAATTATAACAGGTTGGGCAACTACTGGATAATTTTTACAGATCTCTTTTCTTTCATATCTGATTCCAATATGCTCACATAAGTAAGTCCAGTCGGTCCTCATTACCCTGACACCCACACCAAAGGGAAAGTAGCCCAGATTATTGAATTAATCACGTATTTATTAACCACTGCTATGTGCAGACCCCAGAAATACATCGTATATCTAGAAATTGGAGTTCTACCAACATCACACATTTGTCACATTCTGCCCTGCGTTGTTAACTCTCCTGCTCTATGTTCAAACAGAGTCAGGCATGACGTTCTTGACGTTACAGAACATCACACAGTCCACTACATTTATGATATCGTGGTAACTGAAATGATGAAGGAGGACCTGGGGGCCCTGTAAGACACACCAGAGGAAAACTCAGAAGCCCCAGCATCAATTAAGTTTCCAGGGGCGCAATGGTCTGGGGCATGCCAGGACTTCTATAAGGTAAAGATCATGTTGTCTGATCTTGTACTTCTATCGCTAAAAAAGCAGCACAGCACTGGATACGTCTATTGGGATTTTGGAGGCAGTACATGCTCGACTTGCAAATATTGCTCAGTTCCAATGTTGAGGGGAGCCTGGAAAAAAAGAGGCACTGACTGCTGGAGAGTTTGGGCTGAGGTATAAGCTGCCCTGCCACTTGCACCACAGGATCTAGCTGGGTCCCCCGTCACTAGAATACATGGGTGCAGGTGTAGACTGGCCCCTCTCCAAGAGACCCAGTTATGGAATTTGTGCTTTCCATCACCTCAAACCTAAACTCAGTTGGGTTGGAAGTCCTCGTTCTCGGGCAGGCAGCTACACTTCCACCAGGGAAAGAGATAAAGCCTCCGCCGGGTCATTATGTGTCCCCCCCCGTTGGAGAACCAGCATCCAAAGAAAGGAATTGCTATATTGACAGAGGCAATTGTAGATCTGGGGTCTCCAATATACAGTAGGGGTGGAAAAACTATGTCTGTAAACCAGGACTTCATGGAGCATCTCTTGGGGCTCCTGTGCCTGGTGATAACCATAAATGGGCAACTGCACCAATGGGACCCAGTAAGAGTAAAGCAACTAAGGGCTCCGACCTTTCCTGCTTCAGTTCTCCAATCCCTACTCCTGTTCCCTGGGATCACTTTCCAAAATCAACCACTTGCCTACAAGCCGCGGCTCAAGCCCTGCTGTCTGCTACAGTGGGTCAGTGATAAGGTGGAGAACACAAAGAGGAAAAATGATTTTTATTAGGACAATAATTTTACTCAAAATCAAGGCAATTCTGCAACTTGTGAGTGGATAAACAAACTGTTATACATCCACCAATGGAATATTACTCAGGCATAAAAAGAAACAAACTCTGCTACAAGCAGTAACAGGAATGAAGCTCACATGCATAATGCTTAGTGAAAAGAAGCCAAGTCAAAAGGCCACCAAGTATTCGAGTGCATTTGCTTGACATTCTGGAAACAGCAGAACAGATCAATGGTTGCTAGGGGCTGGCGGTGATGGAAGGGGCTGACTACAAAGGGACACAAGGGAACTTTTTTGGGGGATGGAAATGTTGTAAATCTTGATTTTCTTGGTGGTCATGTGACTGTATGCAGTTGTCAAAACTCAACAAACTACACTCAAAAGGGTGAAGACAGCCTCCAATCAGTAAAATAGTTGCCACGAGGATAACCATTGACTCTTGCACCTAGAAGAGGCTCTGCAGCCCCCGGATGATTTTCCTTGGACACAGAATTCTAATAAAATTAGTTATAAAACTTTTAGGTTCACAGTCAATTCTAAAGTGGAATCTAAAAAGGGAGAAGGAACCACAGTTGCACCAAAAGTAAACATAGCGAAGGGGACGGAAAAACCTGCAACTAGCAGAAACAGGAACTAACACAGAAGTGACTTTTGAACTTTTGCTACACAGGGAAGAAGCCAGCCTTCCACTTCTAATTATCTTTGCAGATATGACTTTATTCTAGCATATTATGATCATCAAAGAATAACATGATGATTCTGAATAACCAGAAATGAATAACTAAATCAAGCAGATTGTGTTTAGAAAACAGGGAGGTTAAGATTTTGGGAGCAAAAAATAGTAAATTTAAACTTACTTTTTTAATTTGTAAGTTTAAACAGAGTTTAAACATTTTTCAAAAATTGACTTCTGGGCTGGCTCAGTGGCGCAGTGGTTAAGTTCGCACGTTCTGCTTCTCGGCGGCCCAGGGTTTGCCAGTTTGGATCCTGGGTGCGGACATGGCACTGCTTGGCAAAAGCCATGCTGTGGTAGGCGTCCCATGTATAAAGTAGAGGAAGACGGGCATGGATGTTAGCTCAGGGCCAGTCTTCCTCAGCAAAAAGAGGAAGATTGGCAGTAGTTAGCTCAGGGCAAATCTTCCTCAAAAAAAAAAAAAATCGACTTCTACAAATCCTTTAGTCCAGGAAGACACTGGATGATTGTATTACTATAGATATTTTAAAAACAGAAATTCACCTTGTCACATTTAAAGCACCAACCATGCTAACAGAATCTTGCATGTAAAGGTCTTTAGATGATGTAGTTTTTATTGAATGGATAAAAGCTATTTTAAAATCTTACACGGATTTGATCTATGTAAATATCATTTAAGATGATAGTTTAGTGGTTAAACTCTGGAGTGTAAGTTTGAACGCTTTTCTACCGCTCACTTGTGAATTTGGGCAAATCACGTGATCTCACTGGGTCTCACTTTCCTATGGAACAAGGATAATAAAAATATCTCCCTCATAGGATTCTTTTGAGGACAAATAAGATAATACACATAAAGAGCTTAGAACGACGCCTGACACACAGGAAGTGCTCCATAAGTATCAGCAGCAGTTGTTGTTAGTGTTATTACATGAGGACATACTGTTTGTGCTACTCTTTGAAGAACACACTTTGTTAGCAGATACTGCCAAATGTCCGTATGAATAATTACAAAGTTCTAAATGAATGGGGTCTGAATTAATAAAATATAATTGCAAATGAGTATATACCAATAGAGAGACAATGTAACAAAATAAAAAGAACAAAAATTTAGCATTAACCTACACCTGGGTTTGAATAAGAGAGGTCTCTCAACAAATACTTACTATGAGCCCGGTAAGCGCAAGGCCGTGTTGGATTCTAAAGTTATAGCAGTGAGCAAAACAGACACGGCTCCAGCCCACAGCCCCAGCTCACTCACTAGCTGGGAGATTTGGTGCCAACTTAATTCTCTCAGTGCCTCAGTTTCCCCCTCAATAAAATGCTAATCATAGTTAACTCCTAAGGGCGATGCAAGGATTCAGTGGCATCGTGTGTGAACTGCCCACTGGGCACAGCACACAGCCTCCTGGAGGAACCCAATACACGGTGCTTCCATGGATGGGAAAGAACTGGAAGCCTGCAGCCCTGCTGAAAGGACAATTTGCAAAATTTCTTAGAGCTTTAACATTCAAGAGACTATTTACTAATCAAACCCCACCAGCACCACCAAAATGATATTCACTTTCAAGAATATTGAGTTTTAAGCAGGAAAATACAATAGTGATAAATATTTAAATCCCAAAGCATGTGAACTACATCCAATCGACTATTGATTCACTATATTTCTCACTTCAGTAAATTCAGCAGGAAATTTGACATGAATAAGAGAGAAGGATTTTCATTTAATGTTCTGATTTGTACCTCATTTATACCTGGTCCTTTGGAAAGATTAAAGAATACCCTAAGATAATTTCATACTATTTTAAATTTTCTTTCTAAATATATGTGATACTTGAGTCCTGAAGCATGGTGAAATTAACGTCTGTGATTGATATATATTATGGAGGTTTTCTTTGAGACACTTTTCAGAAAGAATATCTCACATATTTTTAGGTCAACACTTAACAATTGTAGTTAATTTCCATAGTTAACAATTATGGTTAATTTCAAAATTAGCTGGTGTGAGATAACAGACGATATATATTATTGGTATTTGCCCCAGTTCTTGGCACAGAGCTCCTAAAACCCTTGTAATTTCCTAGGTAATAAGAACACAAGAGCGGGGGCTGGCCCGGTGGCGCTGGGGTTAAGTGCACCCGTTCTGCTTCGGCGGGCCGGGGTTCACCGGTTCGGATCCCGGGTGCGGACGTGGCACCACTTGGCACGCCATGCTGTGATAGGCGTCCCACATATAAAGTAGAGGAAGATGGGCACAGATGTTAGTTCAGGGCTTCCTCAGCAAAAAGACAAGGATTGGCAGCAGTTAGCTCAGGGCTAATCTTCCTCAAAAAAAAACAACACAGGAGCATCTCTTGTTCTAATATTGGTCTTTGATCTCAGATCCTGACACAGGGCTCCTTAAATCCTTATAATTTCCTGAGTGACAGGACTGTCTTTTGTTCTAATGAGGTGACTCTGGTTGGGTTCCTGGATGGCTCCCGGATGCGGACTAGTCACTGGAAAAATGAAGCCATGCTTAGAAGCGTGAAATTTTCAGCCCCGCCTCCATTCTCTTGAGAGGGAAGGAGAGCTGAAAATGTAATTAATGATCGATCATGCCTACATGATGAAGCCTCCATAAAATCTCAAAAGTACCAGGTTTGGAGAGCTTCCAGGCTGACAAACACATGGAGGAGCCAGGAGAATGGAGCACCAGGAAAGGGCATGGAAGCTCTGCACCCCGGCCCTCACACCTTGCCCTACACATCTCTTCCACCTGGCTGTTCGTCTGCATCCTTTATCACATCCTTGAATAAACTAGTAAACTTAAGTGTTTCCCTGAGTTCTGCGAGCTGCTGTAGCAAATTAATCGAATCTGAGGAGGAGGTGGTTGGAACCTCTGATCCACAGTCAGTTGGTTAGAAGCACAGGTGATAACCTGGACCTGCGACTGGCGACTGAAGTGGGGGATGGGGGGAACTACAGGGAGATAGTGTCAGAACTGAGGTAAACTGTAGGACACTCAGCTGGTGTCCGAGACTTGCTCGTTGGTGTGGGGAAAAACCTCCACACATTTGGTGACCAGAAGTGTCAGAAGTGAAGTGTTCCCTGTGAAGGTAAAAGACATGACCAGGGAAGAAACACACAGGAGAGAAGAACTGGATTTTCTCCACACAGGAAGGAAAAGACTGGAGGTTTTCCATTTACAGTTGGTTATTATGATTATCACCTAATTCTAACCTTCAGTGCGATGTAGAGACCACTTTTTTAAAGAGGGGTGTAACTTACCTGACGGTATCGAATGAGCAAGTAGTCAGTTATTTATAAGAATGATCTGATACCAGAAAGAAAAATGCCATTATTCTGAAAGAATTTGAATCATTTCTTGGAGATTATCTTACTAGGACCTGACCTCTGTAAGCATTTATGTGTTACGTATATGTGATGTTGAGGAGGCGTTTTAAATAATAAAAACAAAATTAAAGTAACAGAACAGTTTAAATGACATTTGTTAGGAAACTGTATAGTTTGACTGTTGAAATTGAAGCACTTACTTCTTCGCTGACAAATTTCCACTCCTGCTTAAGCTCTTCACACCACATCTCCCACTCTTTAGCAGCTTCCAGCAAACTCAGCCATTTCTCCCACAGAGCCGACGCGGTTCTGAACAGACATACGCCATCGCTGTCTGTGCATGCAGGCCTCAAGTGTCTGAGGACCTGTCGTAGTTTCATTAACTCTTCTTTGGTTGATATGAGATTTGATACCAAGGCCTTAAGAAAGAAAAGAAAAGGAATAGGAAGGATATAATGTCTATTAATTTTCCTGGTACTTATAAACTATTTTAAATCTTGAACATGTAATAATTTTAAATCATCCATAAATATTACATGATCCATTTTTTAGGCCCTTTGGAAGCCAGTTTGAGACAGATGAGAATTATCTATGTACTATTGTAGTGTACATGAATTTGGAACTATGGGGACAAATAATGTCCCATAAACCAATTTTTCCAAGTAAGAATGTGTTTCAAAGGCAAATATCCTACCAGTTCATTTTATTTTAATGTAAGTCTCCTGTATTACTAGGTATTAATTTGTACAATACTTACTGTATCAACCACCATTATTTAGGTTTTTTGTTCTTTGTTTGTTTTGGGGTGAATGTTAAGCACAGATGATTTAGAATGTTCTCACCCAAATCCTAATAACATAATACCATAAATTCTAACACACGAAAATAAGCAAAAATTAAAATTGCTTTGTAACAGGGTATAAGAAGTAACGAGAATCTAGCACTCATGACAGCTGCATTAAGTTCTCTGTCATTGATCCAGCAACGTCCAAGAAAATAACACGAGAGGTAAAGGTTTAGAAAGAGCAATCAATAAGGACAGTACGCTACTGGGGAGAGAACTGTCCTGTGAACCCAACTGATTCATTTTCTCAGAACCGTTGTTCTTTTGGTTTGAGGAATTCTCTGGAGTGTACCACTCAGGTTAAAGATTTCTCTGGGTCACAACAGAGGCAAATTCCCTGCTGCCTCCACCTGCTCTTTCTGCCAAGTTTTTGTGCACAGTCTTACTGGAGATTTGCAAATACTGGTACCTTGCTCTGTTCCAAGCGCTCCAAAGCTTCTTTGTAAGATACGGGCAACGGGGACATGGCCTGCCCGAGAACCGTCTCCATTTGGTTGAGATTAGTGTAAATTTTCTCTTTAATTTTTCTATAGCATTTGTAATTCTCGAGACACCTAGTGAGGCACAGTTAGAAAAAAGGTGATATTACATTTTATTTAGTGCAATAAATTCTGAACTTTCCAGAATGAATTCTGAACACAATAAAAAACAGACTGTAATTTCTTGTTGCTATTCAACGTATTTCAAAAATTTTTATTGACTCCCTCCTCCTCCTCATGGGCACTTGCACGAGACTTTAATGCAAACTTTAACAGGCAGATAAGACTGTTCTCAAAACACCCACCTTGGAAAACTGCATTCTTGAACACTGCTAATGAGGTGTTAAATTGGTACAGTTCTTGTAGAAAACCAGTTAGCATTAAACATGCTCATATCTTTTGACCCATTAATTCAACTTCTGCAATTTATCTTAAGGAATTAATCCTAATATAAGGAATTTATCCTAAACCTGAAAAAGAACCTTTTGCACAGTAAGACCTTCTTACTTATTAGAGTATTAATTAAAATGGCAAAAATTGGAATACACTTTATGTGTAACAAAAGGCATAGTTAAGTAAATTACAAGAATCCATTTTATAAAATATTATACAGCAATTACAATTACTTTTATGAAGTTTGTGTCACAACAAGGAAAAGAGCTCATGCTCAAAGTAAAGGAAAAGCAGCATATTTCTTATGTGGCATAATTTTGTGATATATTAAAAAACTCTATGAGGGCCAGCCCTGATGGTATAGTGGTTAAAGTTCAACGTGCTCTGCTTCAGCAGCCCAGGTTTGGTTCCCAGGCGTGAATCTATGCCACTCATGTGTCAGTAGCCATGCTGTGGTGGGGACCCACAAAGAAGAACTAGAAGGACCTACAACCAGACTATACAACCATGCACTGGGGCTTAGAGGAGGGGAAAAGAAAAGAGAAAGGAAGATTGGCAACAGATGTTAGCTCAGGACAAATTTTTCCCAGAAGAAAAAACAAAGCAGCACTATGAATAAAATTATGTTTACAAAATAGATATAGCGTAAATCCTACACTGAAAACAATTTAAAAATCAACATCAAATATATATTTTTTCAAATTATTAAAACCCAATAATAAACCAGCAAGTAATTAAGGAATATTCAGAGGTCTCAAACTATGTAAAAGTGGAAATACAGAGAAATAAGCTGAGCTCTAGGGCCACTTTTTCACTTTGAGGGGATTTGCTGAGTTTCAGTTTTGTTGACCTTCTCCTGGAATGGGGACAGAGGAGAAAGCCTGGAGCTCATCTCAAGATGGGTGTTTCATAGGAGACCCTCTCTGTAAAGACATCTATAACACATGTACCACAAAGGACCAGACTCCAAAATATAGAATAAATCCCTCAGATCAATAAGAAAAAGATGAACAACCCAATAAAAACTGGGTAAAGGCTTAAATAGGCATTTTTCAGAAGAGGAAATATGAATGACAGAGAAATATTCAAAAAGGAGGTTCAAATTCATTAGCAGTAATAGCGATGCAAATTAAAGCCACAAGGAAATATCACTTCTCACCCATCAGACTGGTAAAAATTAAATCTCATGATATCAAGTGGTGGCAAGGACACAGGGCAACTGGAACACTGATATGCTGCTGATTTGAGTAGAAAGGGGTAAAATCATTTGAAATGAAAAATTTAAGGTGTGCATACACTTTGACCTGGCAATCACAATCCTAGGTACATATATACACAAGGGAAGCTCTTGCATTTAAAAATGTTCTTAGTAGCACTGTTTGTGAATGCAAAAACTGGAAGCAACTCAAATGTCTACCAATAATTGGGTGACTGAATTCTACCACAGCCAAGAATGTGAGGGGCCAGCCCCGTGGCTCAGTGGTTGAGTTCGTGTGCTCTGCTTCGGTAGCCCAGGGTTTTGCCGGTTTGGATCCTGGGTGCAGATATGGTATCACTCATCAGGCCATGCTGAGGTGGCATCCCACATGCCACAACTTGAAGGACCCACAACTAAAAAAACATACAACTATGTACCAGGGGCCGTTGGGGAGAAAAAAGAAAAATAAAATCTTAAAAAAAAAAAAAGAATATGAATAAACTTCAGGATCATAATGATGAGTTTGAAAAAAATGAAGTCGCAGAAGAATACACATACAAGAAAACAGAACACAAACACATAGTAAAGATATTTTTAAAAGCAAGGAAATTATCAATAAAAAACTTAGGATAATAGTTACTTCTGAGTAGAGAGGGAAGGGGCCCACAAGAGAATTCAAAAGTCATGATGTTTATCTTTGAACCTTTGGGTACAAAGCTGTTTGTTTTATCATATGCAGACTTTTTTAAACATTCTGTTGTATGTACTCAATATTAAATAAGAAATAATAAAGTATTTGCCATGGTTTTCTTTACAGAGTGATTTTTGGGGTACTTTTCCAAAGGATTTCTAATGTGTACATTAGTTATATTTAAAAAAATCTGTACTTTGGTCTTAAAGCATTACCTTTAGAAAGAAGAACCTACCTTTCTATTTCGGCCTCCTTTACTTTGCCCGCCTCTCTCACGGCTGCGTTCTTAGAAACCAATTCCTGTAAAGTACACTGAAGTTGTTGTTTGGCTTCAGGGCTGGATACAGCCTCCAGTTTCTCGGTGAGGTCCTGAATGTCTGCTATTGTGGATTCCAATTCCTCTTGTTTCCGGCGAGGCCGCCCTAGTGCTTCTTGTGGATTATCAAGGTCTACTCTATGGGATGCAAAGATGGCTTCAAAGGCAGCGATGATCCTCATCGCCCTGGTGACTGCTTCATTATAGTGTGTCATATTTTCATGAGCATCATTCAAGACATTCTGGTGAAACAGGAGATTAAATGCTGTGACAAAATTGTCAAACGTTTGGGATTTTTGTCATTCATGAATTTTTGTGGTGCACTCGTAACATGTCTCTGGGTCTTCTAAGAGTTAGCATCCTAACTCTTTTATTTTTAGTTTGACCATAGCATACTGGTATTTAAAAATGAATAACTTTAATTGCATAAAGAAAAATTGTTTCCAGATTTAATAAGAAATATAATCTAAATTCAAAAATACATCTCATGAATGTCTAATGATATATGTTTCTGCTCTAGAACTCATATTAGACTATGAATTAAAGAAAACAATTAAATATATTTAATGTATATAACCTTAGTCAATATTTGTGGGGGAAAAAAATGAAAACAAACAAAAACCTACAGACCTCTTGTGTTTTAAAATTAATGGCTCTGCCACTAACTTTAGTTTTGAACACAACACTTAATGTCTCCAGAGCCCAGTCTTCTCATTGAAATAACAAACAGTTGAACTAAATGGCTTTAAAGGGCCCTTCCATTCCAGCTCTAATCATATTATTTTGAGGATTTATGTACATTGTTTCTTGAAACTGCATTAAAAACAATAAAAAAGTACTCAATTTACTCCACATTTGTAAAGTACCAATTTAAAGAACATATTAGAGTTCACAATCTTAGTTTATATTTTGATAGCATTTATACTTTTCAAAATATTTCAAATATATTATCTAATAACTCTGAATTAAAGAAGAGAGTTAATTTTCCCATTCTATAAATTCAACATGACAATTCAGAAAACAGTGAAAGGCATTGTATGAAGCACTGTGTTCCAATGATGTCTAAGACATCTACCCTACTATTGCAGGAAAGGAGGGAGTATGTCGGAGTTGCTCTGCAACAGAGGTCAGCATATTTTTCCTGTAAAGGGTCAGACTAAATATTTTAGGCTCTGCAGGCCATCTGGACTACCACAATGACTCAATCCTGTTGTTGTAGCATGAAAGCAGCTGTAGACAATCCACTAAGGAATGGGCATGGCTGTGTTCCAATAAAACTTTATTTATAAAATCAGGCACTGTGGGCAATTTGGCCCACGGGCCTTAATTTGATGACCCTGCACTAGAATCAGACAGATCTCAACTTGAATCCTGGTTCTGTTAGTGTTACAAGACCCTGATAAAATGAATGTTTCTGAACTTCAATTTCCTTATTTTAAAATGAGGCTAATAATAGCACCTACCTCCCAGAGTTGCTGTGACAATTAAAGGTAAAGCGTTCAGCACAGTGCCTAGACATTGTAAATCCTAAGTAAATGTGGAGTTATTATTCTGTGTTTCTCTACACCATATTTCTTCCACCATGCCCTACTCTTTCTAAAAAACAAACAAAAAAAACCCAAACTTTGTCCTGAGCTCAACAGATGCTACAAGGAATATAGAAATAAAGGTGTCAAACTCATCTTCTTCTAAACTATAAGACAAAGAATTTAGATGTAGAATGAGTCGGGATTATAAACCAGCCCATTGCAATTTTTTAAATGGCTATTCTCCTGTAGAGAATTTTCCTGTGGAACCTGTAACTTCTTGAGAAGTGCAGACATTAACTAGATTAAAACATAAAATCATGACATAAAGATAAATGAATTAACCACTGAATTAAAAAAAAAACTTACTGTGCGCAAATCAAGACTTGCACTAAGCTGCATGTGAAGATCTTCAATGTCACGTAATTTTGACTCCGTATCACTGGCTTCAAAAGAGTTTTCTTCTCTTTGCTTCTCAGCAACAGTCACAGCTCTAACGCTACATATTTCTGCCTGAACTTGTTCTTGAAACGCTTCACAATGATCCTTTTCACTTTGAATATGTTCGGTTTTCAAACTTATAAGTAAAGGCTGCTGTAACTGAGATTTTATCTGATTTAAAACATGTAAGGAATGTTCCAGTTTGTCCTGAAAATTCTCTTCATCCATTTCTTTCGGTTGGAATTCTAGTGCTATGTTTTGGAGAACTGTGCGCAATGTACCATGTTCTTCTACATACAGCTTTATTTGTAGTATTTCTTTCTCTTTGAATGAGTCATCGAAGGCTTTATTTTCACTTAATTTCTTTATTATCTCATGAGACAAGCATATGGCTTTCTCTATTTTCTGATTCAAAATCTGAGCATTGAGCAGACTGCTTTCTGATGAAGTATTAGGCGTTTTTAGTACTGCTTCAGCCCTTTTCTTAATTTGCAAATCCACAGCCCTCAATTCACTTAGGGATGCTTGATATTTGCCATATTCTTCCACAAATGTGTCCAATTGCTTAATTTTTTCTTCAAGTTCCTTTTCTTTTTGAAATACTAGAGTTTGCAACTGGTCAAGTTGTGAACAATCCCAGTTTAGTCCTGCACAGTCAAACACTTCTTTAAGTTTCAATACTCGTAAGATGCTAGATTGAATACCAGCGAGTCGGTCTTTAAGATGATAGGAGTGCTCTTTAACATCTTGATTTACTTCTTGATGTAGCAGCAGTTCATTGTGCTGTATATTATCAACCTCCTTCTGAAGTGCAGATGTTTTTTCATGGAATTCTCTGTAAAAATTTAGCTTGTGTTCTACTTGATTATGTTTAGTCTGAATGAATCTTTGAGTTCTGTTGGCTCTAGTCTTAAGATTTTTCAACTGATCATCCAGAAATAATTTTTCAAACACACTTAGATCCTTATAGATGTCTGTTAGTTCCTCAAGACATGCTGAGAGTACACTCTCAATTTCTCGCAATTCCTTCTGAGAAGTTGTCAAAATGACACGCTGATGTTCCAGTTCAGTTTCTGTGGAAGTTGTTTCCATTTGGGGAATTATTAGTGTTTCATTTCCTTGAAGTGAAAGCTGAACCTTCTCTATTGATGCAACAAATTTGCTTCTTTCTTCCAATTTAAATTCTAATTGCTGTGATCTTTGAGTTGATTTTAAAACTAGCATTTGGTATTGATTTTGTAAGTCCTGTAGGAGGTTATTTAAATCATCGCTCTCATGTGCTGTAAAGTTAGGAATGTTATCTTTGACCTCTTTGACCAATGACTCCACAGCCTGCTGCTTATCCAGAATGTCATCATGTGTCACCTTGCATTTTCTAATCTGTAAAAGAATGTTGTCTGGGAAAAGGGAAATGGCAGGAATGAGTTCACCTAACAGATTCTTGAGCCATAAGATAGTCTCCTTCATCTCGTTCCTTACATCACAATTCTTGATCTGATTTTCCACTTCTATGTTTAATGGATCCAATGCTTCCAATTGCCTCTGCAAATTATTTATTGCATCTTCCAAAATCTTCTTTTCTTTTTCTCCCCAAATCCTCTTCATCTGAAGTTCAGTTTGCCCCTTCAAAACAGAAAATCTATGCTTGATAGTGTGGAGTTCAGCAGCCAAGGCAACTATGCTTTGCTTCTCTTCCTGTTCTGGAGAGTTCAGCCTTAACATTAAACACTGCTGCTGCTGCTGCAGATGAGTCTCCAGGTCTTGAATCTTACTCATGAGAAATGTAAATTCCTCGTGTTCCACTACTTGTTGAGTATACTTCTTTTGGACCAGTTGTTCCACTTGCTCCCAACTATGTTCGAGTTGCTTGATCTGGCTTTCCAACAACTTCTTATCCATGTCAGTCAGACAGTTTGATAAATTTTCCCATTCTATTTTCACCTTGCTTAAAGAGCCTTTCTCTTTTTCTATTGATGCCAGGAATTTTTTAATTTTGTCCAGATAGGTTGCACTGTCTAGTGATCCCCTAGAAAAAGAAGAAAAATGGAGCTTGTTAATATCTATTATATATCCACATACAGTTAGAGGTCATTAAAAGAAATTAATTCTACTTTGAATTCACAGAAGATTAGATTGTCTATAAGAGTACTCTGTCCTTAAAATAAAAATCAGAACCTCGCACAAAGGTTAGTCTAGGACTAAGAGAAATTACTACAACATCTAATCCATTTGTTACCGTTTTTCCAACAATAATGATAAAAATGCTGACCAAGAAGGTGTAAGCATCAGGCTAATCTTTTTAATATAAAATTGTCTCCTCAAGGGATATCACTGGAAGTAAACCTCATTTAGGCATAAGTATAAAATAAAATAAACATTTTTAATAACAAGAAAGTGTTTATACATTAAAACTATATCTACAACCATTTGCCATCATTTTCAAAGCCAAAAGGAATGCATATATTTTTAAAGAAGTCATTACAATACATACATATTCACTATGTTCCAAATGATTTAAACAAATTAAGCTGATACTAAACAATTGTATATATGTTTCTCTCCACATGTAGAATACATTCTTGACAAAAAGAATACTGAACTCCATAGAACTTAAACCTATTTTGCAGATATTTATACTGTGAATTAATTGTTTAACAGATTAATTTGTAAAATTCATTTAATTAAAAAAATTAATAAACATTTTTTGCATGAAACCAACCGATTTTCTTAAATGGCTTCCATATGGAATTAATTTCCATATTGTAGTATGAAAATCCTAATATCTTTTCATGGTATAAACTCATAAAACTCTGGGCCTGTCCTAGGTAGTGGAGGCTGTGTTTGAGTAAAATGAATGAAGTCCTAAATTCTTAACACTTACACTTTTAGACTTTCCTTTTCTGTCAACAAGGCTCTCATCAAGGATTCAATTGCGGCAAGGTGTTCCTGAAAATCTTTAAGGCAACAATATTGGCTTTCTTTATTTTTCTTCAAAGTAGCAAGTGCCTGAAGCAGACTGTCCAAGCGGTGCACTGAATACCTTGCCCTGGGCAGAACCGAGGCACCTGCTTCTGTTTCGTTGAGGGATTCAGTCTGTTCTAGTGGTTCAATGGCTGCTTTCTTTGCTTCCAAGTGGGTATACAGTTCCTATAAATAAGTCAAGAAAATCAGTAAATACACACTCATTCACTCATTCATTCATTCACTCATTTTCTTTCCCTTCCTCCTTCCTTCCAACACACATTCTGGCCCAAGAAGACGTTTTAAATGTTTCATTTGCACACACAGAAACCCTGACATTTAAAAGATTTCTCACTAAAATCTGGGTAAAATCTAGAGTAAAACTCACCATTGGGCTAGCATTTAATAGCAGTTAGATCACCCTACCATGTTAAAGGGTTCTGTAATGCCCAAAGGAAGATTTATCTTATTTTTATTATTTACAGGCATCACCTCTTTTTCCTGTTTTAGATACAGGTTTACAGTTATGTAAGCTTAGTTAAAATTGTAGGGGTAATCTTTAAAAACACAGCCATGTATTGGCCTTTCAGATTAGTTTGCATAGCTATAAGTACATAAACACACAATTACATCTATGTAAACACAGTTGTAAAAACAAAGAAGGAGTACCCCCAAATGCTGATAATTCGGAGAAATAAAAGGAATTTGTCAGAATCAGAAGAATACATACGACTGAGAAAAGGAAAGATGACAAGTCAGAATCTCCAAATTTTGTTACTGAGTAAGTAAGCTTTTAGGCACTTTGTGAAAGAGAAAGAAGACTAATGTTCATTAAACTCTTCCACGTTTTAAACGGAAAGATTTATACAACTTACTGATTAGTACATAATTAGAGTGACCAAATTGATCATCAGACGAAGGTTAAATAAGACTTTTCACTCTGCCCAAGCAAGTTTTTGGTAATTAAAATATATTGTATTGCACTGGATAAATGATGCAATCATGTTGTCAGTGTTTTTCTTGCTTCCATACCTCTATCTCTTTTAATTGTTCATTTCTTAACATAGCATCTAATTCTAAAGGTTGATTTTGCAGCTCATTGACTTTCTGCTCATCTTCAGTGTTTTTCATGATTTCTTGAACATTGAGAGAAACTTGTCTTGACAAAACCATTTTCACGGCTGAATTCTGAAAACATAAAAAGATTAATTGTTGAATAGCCTATCTTCCAAATAAATAATTTTTCTTTTTCTTGATGAAAATATTTCAGTTTCTTCTTTTTACTCAGATTGAAGACTGTTAAAAAGGACACGTGGGCACTACCAAAGATGATTTTTCCATATAATATTTAATGCCAATGTTCGTATCCCAAGAAAAATGAATCTCCTTTCACAAGATAATATAGGATCTAGCTTTGCTCATTAAGATACCAAGGCATCATCTATTGTCTTAAAGAAAGGAAACAGCTATAGGGAAAAGCTAAAGTTCCAAAGTTTGTACTTAGTATTCACCATGATGCAGAGGACAGGGCAAATAATAGGCATTCAGTATTACCTATTGGTAGTTTAAAATAAGTTGAGAGATGGAGGAAACCCCAAGATTCCACAATATTAAGAATGAATTAGGCCTTAAACCACCAACAGCAAGAATTCTAACCTAAGTAAGGCAGAACAGCTTATGTATGGAGTAATTTGATCTTCTGTGAAAGCTATAAGAACTTGAGGTTCTCAATAGGGTACATAGAGATGGCTTCTGCATTCATTTATTCAGTCTTTCAACAAATATTTGTTGAGCACTTACATGTAGCACGCACCAACCATGCCAGTAATTTTCAAAGATTTCCATTATTTTGCTAAGGTATAATTTTTTATTTTCTAGTTACTTTATAAATAAAATACCATTTAATTTTGCCATATGCTTTCATGTCAGTAAAATCTTTGAGGTCTCAAGTCTGTGAGTAAAATGTGTCCACATCCCTAAACAAGGGAGAAATTAAAATACCGCCTAGATAGTAATGTAAGATGTTAACAACAGGGGAAACTGGGTAAGGGATACATGAGAACTTTCTGTCCTGTATTTGCAACTTTCTGCAAATGTAGAATGATTCTAAAATTAAAAGTTTATATAAATAAAACAGCTACTGTCTAGAGCTTCACCAATACTAACTGGTAAGAAAATTCAGCTGACCAGTGTTGCTGGTTTTGAAGTACTTAATTGGCACTTAGTCACTTCTTTAAAAAGGCTGCAAATGATTGAAATGATTTTGCAAATTTCCTCCAGTTCCAACAATTTATTCATGAGAACTACGGTTAAAATCTACATTGACAACAGCATCTCAAGTGGAAAGACTGAGGAAAGCTGTGAGAGGAATAAATAGAAGTGCCACAACACAGGCTTCATGGACGCATGAGTGCTCTTTGCCATGAGCCACGGTCATATGGGGTGGATGCCTGCCCCCTTTCCACTCGTGGTTACTGTTACTGAGAGGAACCCCACAAATCCACCTGCAGAACAAGAGCACCTGAGCTGAAGGCCTAGCCCCAGGAAAACCTTACTTGTTATTAATCATCTACTCAGAATTCAGAGCCCTTCGTCTCTCTTACCTGATGGACCAGTGACTTGAGGACTAGCAACATTTGTAACGTGCCATTTGTAATCTGCCTTTAGTCATCAGAGAGAGCATTCTGAAAAACCTGAAATCACCCCAAACACTACTTGTTTACCAACTCCAAAAGCCACGTTTCTATCTTGGCGGAAAACCCAACAGAATCCCTCAAACGAACATTTGAAATTTGAAACATAACATTCCTTTGCTCCTGCCAGAGAGGTTGGAACTCAAGGTCCTGATTGGCTCCTGGAAAGATTCTTTCGTAACCAGTCATCCTATGGGCATCACCCTTGGCTGTATTTTATTCTGATTTTGCACACTCATTTGAAATATTTTATTTTAAATTATAAAGTATTCAAACATACTTAAAAGAACAAAATATAAGAGATATTCATTATCCATAAGACAAACATGTGACAATTTTCCATATTAAAAATTGAAAGCCCAGTCTTGATCTCTTTTTCATTTCTTCCTCCCCAGAACTAACCACTATTCTAAAGTCCCCACATTCACGTTTTTACACTTTTACCACACATATTAGTATTCATACAGTATTGTTTGATGTATTCTTAATTCTTATAAAATTGGACTCATGTGTGCATCACTTTATAACTTGTTTTTCTCCACTCAGCAGCATGTTTGCAGATACCCATGGTGACAGACGTAAATGCAGTGCAGTCATTCTGCTGTCTGCAGGAACATGATTTATTTATCTGACATGCTACTATGGCCAATGCCATTGTCTCCAATTTTTCCTATTATAGACATTGCTGTGATAAACACCCATGTGTAAGTATTCTTGCACATATGCGTGAGTTTCATTGGAATGTTTTCCTAGAACTGAAATTACTCCTTCTGATTCTCAATAGATAGTTATGAGTTGTTCTCCAAACTGAATAACAGTTTTTACTCCCACTGGCATGGTAAAAGAATTTGTATTTTCCCTAATCCTCTCCGATATTTGGTGCTAACAGACTTTAATTTCTGCCAATATAGTGGGTATAAATTTGATATAATTATTGTTTTAATGGTATTTCCCTGACGGCTAATAAGACTGAGCAACTCTCATATGCTCATTGGCCGTAAGAGCCATACTTTCTGCGAATTACTTTTGCATCTCCATTTTCTATTTTTTATTGGGTTGTTTGTGACTTTTGGTGTTTTTTTCATATTCTGGACACTAATCTAACAGTTTCATGCATTGCAATTGCCATCTTCCACTAGATTGTCTTTAAACTTTGAATGTGGTGTCTTTTGCTGAACAAGAGTTTAAAACTTTAATGTAGTAGAATTTATCAATCTTTTTATTTTGGGTTCTCCTTTTAGGGCCTATTTAAGAAAGTCTTTTATACCCTGAGATCACAAAAATATTCTTTATATTTTCTTGCAAAGGTTTTAAAGTTTTTCTCTCCACATTTATGTTTTTCTGTAATATACTTTTGTGTGAGGTTTGTGATAGGTAAATTCAGTCTTTGTCTGAATGTAGGTATTTTGCCTCACTAGAGAATGATAGTTCAGCCGGATATCAACGTGTAGGTTGATAACCATTTTTCTCCCAGCCCCATGAAGATGCTATTACATTGCCCTCTGACTTTCAGTGTTGAGAAATCTGTTGTGAACATAATTGTTCTTTTTTCTCTGGCTCCCTTTGAGATTCTTCTTCTTGGCTTTGCTGATTTACTATTTAACTATGATGTATTTATGTAATAATTTATTTTTATTTAGCCTGTTCAAGGCTCTTTGTACTTCCTGAAACTGAGGATTCATATTTTTCCTCATCTGGAAAATTCCCAGCCTTGCTTTTCCTCCATTTTCTCTATTCTCTCCTCCTAGAACTCCTATCAGAATTGTGTTAGACCATCTCAGTACAGCCTCTGGGTCTCTTAAATCTCTTTCCTATTTTCCGTATCTTTACAGCTGTGTTGGGTTATGGGTAATTTTTTCAGTTGTATAGTCCAGTTAACTAACTCTCTCTTCAAGTTATGTCAAGTTTGCTGTTTGACATGGCCAGAGCAATCTTAATTTCAATGACTTTTTTTTTATTTATTAAAGTTCCATATTGTTCTTTTTCAATTCTTCCCTTTTTTCTCAAAGCATTTTATTCTTTCCTTATGACTTTAAATCCTTCTTTTACATCACTAATCATTTTACACATGGTATCGTATAACACCTTTCAGACCGCTGCATTACCTCCCTTTCTGAGTGTATTAATGCCTCTCATTTGTGGTGAGGAGGATCTTCCCTGTGGTGGAGTGTTCCTTTGTCTTACTGATTGACTGATCCTAACTCGCCATTATCAGACTTTTTTTTAGTCTACTGTGGGAATCCCTTAGGTCTGACTGGTAGAAATGACCCCTTTATATAGATTTGTGCTTGCTTCTTCCAGGTACCCCAAGGCAATACAGAGATGGAGAGAGATGATGATAGATAGATAAATAGATAAGTATAGAGACTGATTTTATGTCAATTTCTTGATTTGAACTGCTCCACAATGCAAGTAGTATAGATTTGGACTCTAAACCTATTTGAGATACAGGTTTGGTTTAGATTTCTCACAGCAGATGTTTTCTTCCCACCTGCAGTTAGAACAAGCCAGTCCTGGTTCTTTCTCTGGGTTAGAGACTTGCTCGTCTACCTTTCTCCCAGGGTACAAGCTTTTCAAGGGGCCATGTCTTTCCAGAGTATCTACTCCAGTGGTGGCCTTTCACAAGCCCTTGTGGACTCTAAGCCCTTGGACATCTGACTCTTTCCCTTCCCCACTGCTCTTAGAATTTCTCCTTAAAAAAAAAACCTATGATTGGCATAAACTTAAGACAAAGCATAACTTTTAAACAGTGTACACTTTGAGTCTCTAAGCATAAATGGAATTTTCAAAGTTAACAATAAATTTAAGGCAGAAAATTACCATTCTATCAAAAGCCTGGTTGAGTTATATTGCCACTTCTGTTTACTTTTAAAAAAAAATGTTACTTCTTTTCAACCACATATCTTTCCTTAGAGTTTGGTCTGTTTGTAAAAGAATAGGAAGCGAAAGAAAGAGATATATCATCAACTCTCCTTAAGCACAGGACCATGACATTTTCATCTTTATGTCCCTTAATTCACGAAGTAAACATCTTACCCTAACATTTAAAACATCGAGCTTTAAATAATTGAGCATTGCCTCTGGCTTAAGAATTAAGTCAACAACAGCCTCACTATCCCTTTTCCCATTCAGGAGCAATTGCCCCATCGCTATGACAATTCCATGACAATGAGAAGCTCAAATCCATCACTCATACCCTGCCAACAGTAGGACAGTGTCATACAAGCTCTAGAGGATACATTTCTTTCTTCTCTTAAGAATTCCAAATGAACTTTTCGGACACCATGCCTTCTCAGAGAAGGGAAACAATAGAAAGAATAAACAAATGGGACTTCATCAGATGAAAGAGCTTCTTCAAGGCAAATGAAAACAGGATTGAAACAAAAAAACAACCCACTAACTGGGAAAAAATATTTGCAAGTCATATATCTGACAAAGGCTTAATATCCATAATATATAAAGAACTCTCGCAACTCAACAACAAAACATCAAACAACCCAATCAAAAAATGGGCTGGAGACATGAACAGACATTTCTCCAAAGAAGATACACTGATGGCCAATAGGCACATGAAAAGATGCTCATCATCGCTGATCATCAGGGAAATGCAAATCAAAACTACACTAAGATATCACCTTACACCCGTTAGAATGACAAAAATATCTAAAACTAATAGCAACAAATGTTGGAGAGGTTGCGGAGAAAAAGGAACCCTCATACACTGCTGGTAGGAATGCAAACTGGTGCAGCCACTATGGAAAACAGGATGGAGATGCCTCAAAAAATTAAAAATAGAACTACCATACGATCCAGCCATCCCACTGCTGGGTATTTATCCAAAGAGCTTGAAGTCAGCAATCCCAAAAGTCCTATGCACCCCAATGTTTATTACAGCACTGTTTACAATAGCCAAGATGTGGAAGCAACCTAAGTGTCCAGCAACAGACGAATGGATAAAGAAGATGTGGTACATATATACAATGGAATACTACTCAGCTGCAAAACAGAACAAAATCATTCCATTTGCAATAACATGGATGGACCTTGAGAGAATTATGTTAAGTGAAATAAGCCAGAGAGAGAAAGATAATCTGTGTATGACTCCACTCATATGAGGAATTTAAAATTATGGACTAAGAACAGTTTAGTGGATACCAGGGGAAAGGTGGGGTGGGGGGTGGGCACAAAGGGTGAAGTGGTGCACCTACAACATGACTGACAAACATTAATGTACAATTGAAATTTCACAAGATTGTAACCTATCAATAACTCAATTAAAAAAAAAAGAAAAAAAAAGAATTCCAAATGAAGCAGTGAAAAACAATTCTAAGCATAAGTATATATCATCACCATTAGAGACAAAACAGAAAGGCAGATCAACATAGTCCCAGAGGCTGCCTCTCTCTCTTAGCATAATGTCTAAAATGTTGACCTAGGGGCTGGCCCCGTGGCCGAGTGGTTAAGTTTGCGCTGCGCTACAGGCAGCCCAGTGTTTCCTTGGTTTGAATCCTGGGCGTGGACATGGCACTGCTCATCAAACCACGCTGAGGCAGCGTCCCGCATGCCACAACTAGAAGGACCCACAATGAAGAGTGTACAACTATGTACTGGGGGGCTTTAGGGAGAAAAAGGAAAAAAATTAAAATAAAATAAAATAAAAAATCTTTAAAATGTTGACCTGACCTGTAAGGCACTCTTGATTGAGTCAGCCACACCTACCTCTCAGGCCTCATCTCTGTCGCTCTCCTCTGTCCTCCACCCTCTAGGCAGTGGCCTTATTTCAGTTTCTGAAACTCCTTGTGCTTTCTCCCACCACAAGAGGAAATTCTATATCCTCTGTCAAGAATGCTCCCAACACCCAGCCCTGAGCTCTGTTAACTCCAACACTTCCAGGCTCAGTTCAAATGCTAATTCTTTAGGGACGCTCTCTCCCGACGACAGTTCAGGTCAGACTCCTTTATTGTAGACTATCAGGGAAGTGTGCTCCTTCCCTTAGTTCCTGGAATTTGACTCTCCTTAGTCAATTAGTTGATGAATGTGTGTCTCCTCCAGACTAGAAGCTCTATGAGAATAGAGACCATGTCTATTTTGCTCACGCTGAAACCCTTATTGCCTGGTCAATAAATTCTTACTGAATGGATGTACAAATGAATTCATATTGGAGAAAAAAATAAGAGAATTTTACTTAGTCTTCAATTGTCAAAATTTACAATTTGTGGCTTATAGAGTCGAGTTGAAAGAAACTGAGGACCTGTCAATCCAGCCATTGTTGACCAGACACTTTGGCTAGAAATGACAGGAACAGGATTTCATGAGAGTAGAGAAGATTTGAAACACCCACAAGAACTAATAAAGGGTCCACTGGGGTCAGACAGTACATTATCATATTAAACCTCAAATAACGACCCAGGTGTAACACATTTGGTAGAATGGTGGGCTAAATCCCGAGCATCAGACTGGACAGAAGACACCTGGGTTATAGTCTTAGCTCTGCTACAATGAAATCTTGGACAATTAACATCTCTGACTTGAATTCCCTCACCTGAAACACAAAGGTTAGGTAAGAAATTTACTACGGTCTCTCAGCCTATGTCAGGACTTTGGAGAATGTTCTCAAATGCATGCTGCTCACAGATGTTAATACTATGTACACTATGTAGGTCATCTGTCCTTTCAAGGAATAAATCTTAGATTGTGAAAAGTACCTCTAGAGTATTTGCATGATTTGCATGCTGGTCAGAAAGAGCAAAGTACACTTTGAAGACAGAGTCAACATGGCCCAACTATGTGTCCCATTACAACTGTTTTCTACTGAGTTACCAGGATAAACAGCACCAGAATAGACATCATTCACCCCAGGACTGAAAACTCTTTCTCCAGTAAGTGGTTTTCCTTCTCGTTCTAGTACTGACTCCACCGTGTTCTGGTCACTCACCCACAGCTAGACATCTTGCACGTTTTGCCTGTATCTGTGATCATTCACTTTCCAGGATTTCTCTATGGATGCCTCCTTAAACACTGAAATTATAAATGCTCGGAAATTTTTGAAAAGAACAAAAAACGATTCAGATGTATAACAGTTATACCTAATGACAAGGAAATTAAAGAACTATAGATAATTTTTTTAAAGCAATTATGTCATATAGGTTGACATTTGGGGAGGATGGAGTAAGAAAGATCATTCAATGTCAGTTAAGCTGTAATGTTGCTTTATGAGTTTTTAGAAAAATAATAAATTAAGAATGTATTAGTTTCCCTGTGTTTCCTCTTTATCATTTCCCTTTATGGACACAAAATCTTAAGAGATGAATCAGTCCTCACTTTTTATCATATCCTAATTTGTTACTTGCCAGCCCTGGTGGTCTAGTGGTTAACATTCAGTGCTTTCGCCACTGCAGCCCAGGTTCATCTCCTGGTCAGGGAACCACATGGCCCATCTGTCAGGTGTCACATCGTGTTGGTTGTGTGTTGCTGTGATGCTGAAAGCTATGCCACGGGTATTTCAAATACCAGCAGGGTCACCGATGGTGGAAAGGTTTCAGTGGAGCTTCCAGACTAAAACAGACTAGGAAAAGGACCTGGCCACTCACTTCTGAAAAATTGGCCATGAAAACCCTATGAATAGCAGCAGAGCATTGTCTGATACAGTGCAGGAAGGAGAGAGGATGGCGCAAAAAGATGGAGCAGGGTTCCTCTCTGCTGTACACAGGGTCACCAGGAGATGGAATAGACTCAATGACACTAAAAAATTTATTTGACTTAACTTACATAAAAATTTTTTTAACAGTAATAAAAATTTAAAAATAATTTTAATGAGCACATTTCCGTGCGTGAGTCCGGGCGAGACGAACCGCCGCCAGCGCACCGGCTGACATACGCCGCAACCGTGAGCACACCAAGCGGCGGAAGACTGGCCAAGCGAACGTGCGTCGCCCGCACACGCGCACGGGTGAGATCAATGCACACAAGTTGTATGCGCGTGCGCACACACAGCCCGGGATGCGACGGGACGGGTCACGTGGTAGTATCTGCCAGAAGGAGACCTCCAAAGCTTGGCCATCAGGGAAGCGCCTCCACCCTTTCCAAAAATGCCCCGGAAGTGCCTCCGTCCTCAGTAAAGATGGCCGTAACCCTTGACAGGAGGGAGGCGGGGCTGCGCCTGCGCAACAAGTTCAGCGGGGAAAATGGCGGATGACAAGGATTCTCTGCCCAAGCTTAAGGACTTGGCGTTTCTCAAGGACCAGCTGGAGAGCCTGCAGCGGCGTGTGGAAGATGAAGTCAACAGTGGTGTGGGCCAGGACGGCTCGCTGTTGTCCTCCCCATTCCTCAAGGGCTTCCTGGCTGGCTATGTGGTGGTGAAACTGAGGGCATCAGCAGTATTGGGCTTTGCCGTGGGCACCTGCACTGCCATCTACGCAGCTCAGGCATATGCTGTGCCCATTGTGGAGAAGACATTAAGGGACTATCTGCGGTCACTGTGCAAGGGACCTGACTAGCTCTGGATGCCATGGGGGAGGCAGGATGAGCACCTGGGGCCTGCAGGTGGAGGTCTTTCAAGCACAGACACCATTTCTGGCTTCCTCGGCTGTCACCTGTTTGCTGTCTCCAACTTTCCTGCCACCTTCATCCTTGCTTCCCTTCCTGAAGAGAGTGGACAGTGGCTCATCAGCCAGCACCCTGGACTCCTTCCCTCCCTAATCCCATGGGACTGGGCCAAAGACTGCAGCTTCTAGGGCCGGCAGCCCCTTTTCCAGCCCTGATTGTGGAGTTTGCAGCTGACTCTGATCCTCAGTATTCTCTCTGGTGATGTACCATGGCTCCTCCCTCCTGGGAGCTGGCTCCATAACTTCATTTTCCCCAAATGTGTCACAATCCCCACTGCCTCTTGCCATTTACACAGGCCACCCAGGGTGTGGTGTGGGCATGAGTGTAGAGGATGGGGGTATGCCAGGCCTGGGCCGTCCCAGGCAGGCCCGCTGGACCCTGATGCTACTCCTGTCCACTGCTATGTATGCTCCCATGCCCCATTGTTGGCACTGTGCCATGTGGACGGCCGAGTGCCCTTCCCGCCCTCCTCAGCTGTGCTGCTGACTGAGCTGACCAAGCTGCTCTTGTGTACCTTTCCTTTCCTGGTGGGCTGGCAGGCATGGCCCCGGGGGGCCCCACCCTGGCGCCAGGCTGTCCCCTTTGCACTATCAGCCCTGCTCTACGGGGCTAACAACAACCTGGTGATCTATCTTCAACGTTACATGGACCCCAGCACCTACCAAGTACTGAGCAATCTCAAGATTGGAAGCATGGCCCTGTTCTACTGCCTCTGCCTCCAACACCGCCTCCCTGCACGCCAGGGCTTAGCACTGCTGCTGCCCATGGCAGCAGGGGTCTGCTATGCAGCTGGTGGCCTCCAGAACCCTGGGAACCTCCCTTCTGGGCCCCCTCCAGCAGCTGCTGCCAGCCCCATGCCCCTGCATATCACTCCACTAGGACTGCTGCTCCTCGTCGTGTACTGCCTCATCTCAGGCTTGTCATCCGTGTACACAGAACTGCTCATGAAGCGGCAACAGCTACCCTTAGCCCTTCAGAACCTCTTCCTCTACACCTTTGGTGTGCTCCTGAACCTAGGTCTGCATGCAGGTGGCGGCCCCGGCCCAGGCCTCCTGGAGGGTTTCTCAGGATGGGCAGCACTCGTGGTGCTGAGCCAGGCACTAAATGGATGCTGCATGGCAGCAGCATCACATGGCTCTTTGTTGTGTCCTGCTCACTAGTGGTCAACGCCATGCTCTCAGCAGCCCTGCTGCGGCTACAGCTCACAGCTGCCTTCTTCCTGGCCACGCTGCTCATTGGCCTGGCTGTGCGCATGTACTATGGCAGCCGCTAGTCCCTGACCACCTCTACCCTGACTCCTGACCCTGTAGATTGGACGCCACCCTCAGAGTCACCTCCCAGCCCTCCCCACCTCTCACCTCAGCAGCCCTGTAACAAGTGCCTTGTGAGAAAAGCTGGGGAAGTGAGAGCAGCTGGGTTAGTCTCTAGAGGTGGGTGGATGAAGGCATACCCCTGGGAGACTTGAATAGTGGGTTTGGTTAAGTAAACGCTTAACCCCCCCAAGTTCTTCCAGACTAAGGAATTGGAGGAGCGTCAATACCTAGACCTGAGAAATGACCCCATCCCTGATGGAGAAGATTCCCTGCCTCATCCTGCATGAATGCAATTGCTTAAAGTGGGGCAGAGCCAACAGTTGGCTTTCCTTGCCTACTGTGGTCACCCTAGGAAACCCACTGCCCCCAGGCTTGGTGCTGGCTGCCATGGCCCAGCTATGGTGCATGACTCCCCTATAGGGATACTCACCTCCCACTGTCATGCAGGATAGCCCAGTTGCCACAGATTACACACCATCACCCAGGCCACTCTGCCTAGCTGCCATAGCTCCAGGAGCACCTGGAGACAATGCCCCCTGCTCCCTCCCACAGTGCTGCTCTCCACAGCCAGCCTTTGTTCTGGAAACCCCAGAGAGGGCTGGGGCTTGACTCATCTCAGGGAATGTTGCCCCTGGGCCCTGGCTTAAGTCTACACTCCTGACCCCTCTGCTCATCCCAAGGGCCCTCTTGAAGCCCACTGTCCCCTCTGTGGCTCCTAGAAGGTACCATCCTTCCCCCCTGGGTCCTGCCCCAGACTAGCAGTGTCCCAGCCCCCAACAGCCTAGGGAAGCTCTAGACAGAGTGACCTGGGACCAGGCACAGGGAAACTTGTATAGCTCAATCACTGTCTCTAACTGCGTAAGCAATAAGATATTAATAAAGTGTTCTGGGGTGTAGATGGTACCTACAATCGACCATGATAAAAAAAATAATAATTTTAATGATCACAAATGATCAATAACTCATCATTCAAGATTAAGTAAAAACAATAAATTAAAAAAAATTCATATTCTTGGCTTATGATCTTTATATAGTTTTCAATTTACTCTATTGAATTTGGAGGGTCACAGCCAAAATGAGTCTGAGAAGCTAATTTTAAAGTTATTCTTTAATTACTGTTTAAAAAGTTTCCTTTACACATACAACCTCACGAGTCTCACCCACAGGGCCCTCAATCCTGTAAGACATATTTCCTTAGTGGTATCTAACACTGTGGGATTTATAAAAAGTCTTTCCTCATGGCCAGTGAGATGCTCTGTCGGCATTTAACATTGTTTTACACATTCCTAGAAAATCCTATCTGGTTCCTCTAATCATTCACACAGTTCTGTTCCAGGAAGACAGCAGAAATGCATGTTCTCTTCACTCCTGTTGATTATGTATTCCACACAAAGATGATGAGAATTCACACTGGAATGGTCTAACCTTCGCTATTATCCCACTGGACCCCGGACTGTGAGAGGCTGCCTAACAGGGAGACCCTTTCAAATATAGTTTCCTGGATGGCTCTTTGTCTGTGACTTTTCCATTTCAATCTGTAAACTATGAGAAAGCACTGTAACAAACCCCAGGAAAATGTACCCATTTGGTTGTTTAGAATGAAAACAAAACAACATTCTTCTTTCTTCCCCCCAGGGAAAACTAGGAGGCTGAATGTTGATATTCTCACACCGAGTGATCTGACAACATTGAAAAACACATTTGCAGTATGGGGTTAACACAAGAAGAAAAAGAAAGGAAGCTATCCTTTCAAACATCTCTGATTTCATTATAAAATCAACCAAAAAAAAAAAAATACGGTTCTTGGATTTTTTCTGAGAAAATGGGTAAAGCACATTTACTTTTCTTTTGCCTTTTCTAATTTGCCTTTGTGCTCTTGACCCAAGAAACTGAATCTGATTACATATCAGAGAGAATAATAAACCTAAATTGATGACTGACATTTTAACAGATGAACAGTAATATTTCACCACTGAAATCGTGGACAGTTTTCTAAGGGCTCTTTTTACAAGTGGGCATCATAAATAGGCAGCATATTGAGGGTTTAATTATGAAATCAGAAGGCTTGATTCACGACCCTCTTTTCAGAGCCCAGCACCTCTTCATTCTCAGATGCGATGTCTTAGAGTTGCAATCACAGGCACTTACCTTGTTTATTTCCCCGTCTTCCTCCAACTCTCCCACCACAGCTGAGTTCTGAGTGGACTCCTGCACGGCAGACGTGACCTGCCTCTCGCCGCCTGCCAGAGACACCTTTTCTTTCTTTTCTGTTGAGCGTTTTGATTTGAGAATGCTGTGGAGACAATTTTCTGTCTCCTGCTTAGCAGATTCAAGTCTGTTTTCCAAATCTTTTTGTTTACACTTAAGAGATTTTATATCATCTTTAATAATCTTCTGTCCCGCTGAAGATGTATTTTGCTTGATGGATTTTGCTAAAGCTACAATGGTTTCTAACGCGCCATCTTGTAAACTGAGTCTATCCTCTAGTTCCTGTGAGTGGAGGAAAGATGTCACAAAAAGTATTTCTGTTCAGTGATCACTAGAGTTAATTTACTTTTGTAAATCACAGCACATTCTGCTTCACTCGTGGAAAGTATAAAAACTTATCAACTTCTATCACAAAGAAGAAACTTTGGGCAAAACTTAAACCAATGTAACATCACAGATCAAATTCTCCAACAGATTTTAGAAGATATTAGAAGTTTATAAGAAGTAATTAAGACAATCTTCACAAAGCATTGAAAAGAATGAATTATTTAGAATGTGCCCATATGGCTCTAGTGTTAATATTTAAAATTCGGACCAAAGCTAAAATCAATCTTTCTAGTGCAATATCTTAAATATAGCAGGGACTTGATACTTACTAAATGCATGAATAAATGAAGCTAATTTGAAAACTCAAGACTCAAAAGGAATTTGAGGCATGATAGCAGCTATGGATGTTACTGTTGAAACAGAGTAAGTCTTAAAATTACTAGGTGAACTATGTAGTATTTAATTGCCACTATCCTAATGGACAACACAATGAATATTCATTCATTCAACTAACAGCAAGTAGTACGATAGATTTTGAAGTTACATAGATGAGTAAAATACAGTGCCTTCAAGTTCCTATAGTCTATCAAGAGAAACACAGAAGTAAACAGACACGGGTAATGGAATGTGAAAAGATCTATGCTAACAAATACGCACAGGTCATTGAAACATCTTAAGCTGGAAGAAGGGAGTTCTAGATTGCATTTTAGAAAGATCCTCAGCAGCCATTGGGAAGTTGCACCAGAAAGGGTGACACCCCAAGCAGGGAGCCCATTTGGAAGTCTAATCTGTGAGATGAAGGCCTGTTCAACAGCAGCCATAATGGGGTAATGGGGGAGGGACAAATGGTAGAGATATTTCAGAGGTGAAAGAGACAGCACGTGGTGTCTGACTAGACTGGGGAGTCTGGGAAAGGATACCCAGGTTTCCACCTTGGAAGCCTAGAGAGAGGGTGGAGAGACTCATAGAGTCAGAGGATACAGGAGAAAAAGAAGGCTCACTGGTAGGGAGCTGGGAGATGGAGAAAGGCAAGAGGATGATGAACTATTTTCTAGACATGCTGAATTACAAATAGCTGAGAGACATCCAGGTAGAGATGTCTAGTGGGGTCAGAAGACCTGAACTGTGGCCCCTCTCTGTCATTTAACTTGCGTGACCTTGTAATTCCTCACCTCTCCAGAACTCAGTTTGTCCTGTATAAAATGAGAGTCTGAATCGATGGTCTCTGAGATTCCTTCCAGCTACAGCACAAGGCTATATTTTAATTTTTCAACAGGAGCCTGTGCTCCTCAGAGTGATGCTCATGTCTTATACTTTTCTCAGTGTCCGTGGCATGGAAACAGCACCTTGGACAGGATGAGCCCTCAACATTGGTCAAATTATCACTGTTAGAAAGGGAGGCAGCCCTGTCACACTGTCGGGCCATTCTGGAGGAGAAGTTTTGCCTGATTCCTTGGTCTCTAAAAGGAAGAGACGGGAAATTCCCAAGCTCATGCCAGCAGTGCTGTTCTGAGACTCACCCCATGAAATCTCCAGTCAAGAAACTGTGAAAGAAGTAGTTAAGAAAATGCTTTACTTTGTTTTCTTCTGGAAGACACCACTCTACCTGTTTATTGGTTGTGCAAACAGAGAGAATCCCGGGAATGTGTTCTGAGGAAGTGGGTAAAGGGTGTAATCCTCAATGTATACAGCTGGATGTTGGAGTGAGGATGAGAATTTGGAAGCTCTACATCTTGAGAGAGCTCTACCGTAGGACATGAGTATGAAAATTACTAAGGTAAAAATTATACAACTCCCATCCACCCACGAAGAAGAATGCAAAGCTGAAACACTTCCCCCAGGTCTCGTTGCATTCGATGCGTCCTTTGACTACCTAGTATCTCCCAGAATCACTGTGCTGTGTCTAAAACAAAGGTCTCCAGGAGCTACAGATTGGTCATGGGTGGAATTGTCTCTGAGGATCCAGAGTACAGGGTACTGTTCAACTCAAATTATAAATGGATTTGGTCACTAAAGAAGAACATTCCCATTTTTTATGACTGCTCAGAACTTTAATTATCTAATAGTCATCTGAATAGCACTTGAATTTCTGACCAAAGACACTGATTTGTCAAGTTGTAATTGATATTGATTTTTTTTAACGCGTATCATGTCTGGACACTGTTTAATACCTGCAGTTTCTGCAGTTTTTCCTCAACTGCTTCTTGATCCACAGGCTTATCAGAAAAACCAACAAATTCCTCAGAGATATTGTCCAATGCTGTGTTCAGGTCTGTAACGCAAACCTGGTATGAGTGGTGTTCTTGAACATGACCTTCCAATTTCTGCACAGAGTCCTAAAAATAAAACCATTGACAATTTACAAATTATGTCTCTGAATTTTCTCACTCAAAAAATAATTAAATTGTTCCTAAACACTTGTTTTATGAAGTTTCATCTTGAAACAGAAATACGGCCATAAATCATCCAGAGTTCTTAAGTGAAGTTTTTTAGTGTTTGAGATATTTCACTGTAAAGTCTCCCTTCTCCCTCCTCAAAATGACTCTTATTGAAACCACGTTTGTTTCCCCCCATGCTGCTCTGCCTTCATTTCATTCCTGAAGACAATGTGTCAAGAGGTTTGCAAAACAAAATGGCTTGAAATTATATCATCAAGTCACAAACATCCATAATAAAGCAGCTCCCTTCATTATTCTTCTTACTAAAACCAAGTACCCATATGTGAAAATGAGACAAATGAGATCAACCTAACCCCTGATTCCTTTCCTCAGAAACAAACTCCAAAATTGTGTGTTAAGAAAAAGTAATCCTAACTCAAGAGCAAAACCATCTTCTTGAAATAAGAAAATAAGGTGACCACACCTGATCAGAAAAGTAACAACTATTAAACTAAACAACTTACAGCCAAGCAGGTATATCTTCACCCCTGCACATCGCCTGCCATCTGTATAAACATGCTTTCTTACCAGGTAATCCTTACATTGAATCCGGCTTTCAGCGTGCAATTATAAACAATTTCCTTAGGAGAATACACTCACTCCCCCATGACAAGCTGACATTTTACCTCTTAATTCTCTTTCTGCAGAACATATGGAAATACTCAAGGGAGGGACATTGAAAAGGTTTATACAGAAAAATGGATGTAAACTATTACAATAGATAGATGATGGATAGATAGATGGATGGATGGATGGATGGATAGATGGATGGAAAAATGGACTGATGGATGGTTGAATGAATAGATGGATGGATGGAGAGATGGGTGGATAGATGGATGTATGGATGGTGCATGGATAAATTTGACACAAAGTTCATAGAGATACCTAAAAAATCTTAACCCTTCATACCCGTGAAGAGGGGAACTTCAATGAGAGGAAACAACACCAGCATTACATAATACCCACAGGATTCCTCTAGCAAAACTGACTGGGTTGATTCCTCCATCCTTCAGGAGTTAGTATTTGTATCGAAAACTGATAAATTAAATTTTAAAAGGTTTTGATTTACCAAAAGAACAAAAAAATGACTCTGTATACAAATATTACATAATTATGCATAATTACAACAATCATTTAAAATTTTCTTTTGCCCATTTCACCTGTAGTTGTTGAAGAAGACTTTCATGTAGCTGCTTTATTTCCAGCCAAGGCTCTTCACTGAAGTTGGGATTTTTAGTGCACTCTAGGAGGTAATTTCCTTGAGATTTTAACTCCTTTAGCAAGGATGTCAAATCTTGTGCTTTCTGGAGAAACTTCTTATAAATTTTTAACTGAGCTTTCTTCTCCTGCAATCCATGTTGCAGAGCAAAGCCCACTTCTTGTTTCTTTTTCAGTTCTGTGAGCATTAATCTCAGATCCTCCTTACTTTGCAAATATTTCTCTCCTTCTAGTAGAAGCTTTTCTTGATGGCTAAGTTTAACAAAATATTATACAAATGAAGTGACACTTAGCAAAATGAAATGGCATTTTTCACATTATAATGCAACATACATTATAATAAAAGCATTAAAATAACACTAATATTCATTATTCCCAGAGACTCTTTTGGAATTACAACATTCTAAATAGCACTAAGTTTAGGTCAGAAGTCAAGATAGAAACTATTTGTAGATTACTAAAAAATTACTGTTTTTTGTTACATACTTTGACCCGAGAACAAATATTTAATAATTTAGATTTCAAACTATTCCAGTTTTTATGTTACATATAATTATATTATCCTATGATTTTCTTTTTCATATAAGATTTCATATAAAATAAGCATTCCGTATATTGGCCAACTAACTAGTTCATGCTTTCTATAGCTTAAATTTAGTTTTGATCTGAATGTCTCCTTAGAAAAATACAAAGTTTACATTTCTACCAAACACTAAATGCATCATTTAAGATGTGGTATGAATTAAGACTTTTCACCAGAATTATGTCCACTGAATTCAGACATTTTTCAATGTTTAGACATTCAAAAATCTCTTTGAATATATATTTAAAAGCATGAATTATCCTACAGAAATACCACGCAGATACAGAGGTTGTGTGGGGGAAGGGGTTTTTACAGTGCTGAAGCGGAGTGCTGAAGATAGAATGACAGACAATGTTAATCTGTTGCCAAGAACCGGACAGGTTGATGCACCAGCCAAAGCAAACACTGCCACAGAGTGACGACAGTGTGTTTTGGATCTGATCCAGAGAACTGTTCCTCTGTTTCTGCCTTTGACATTGTCGATGCCCCTGACATTACTGACTTTCTCCAATAGATATATTATATCCAAATCTAGGAGGCAGACAAAACATACTTGTTATGGCTTCACTGTGCAATGGAAAACCACAAAAGTGGTGAAGGCATGCCCTTTACCTTAGATACGTTTTGGCTAAATGGAGCGTGTTGTCCCACTGGTTCTTGATATCAGTAAGGGTCTGTGGAACCAAGGGAGCTTTGCTGCTCTCGGCCTGACTCATGATTCTCTGTATTCTAGCGTCCCCTTCAGGCTTCAGTAAAATGATTTCCTGAATTAAATAAAAAAGAGCTTATCATCTCATTCGTACTGCTTAGGGATATTACATATGATATCTCTTTATTTATAAACATTATACAGAGATTCTAACTTCAGAGTAGATTTCAAAATTACTCTTTCATTTTTATTTATGCCTCAAAGACAAAGAGATCTCCTTCATGTTATACAGAACTGGTTCTCAGTAAACATTTGTTGGGTTAATCTGAGTGCACTCCTGCTCTCCTCTTGATTTTCAAATAAATTGTATGCCAAAAAAAAAAACAAACAAAAAACCTGGCAAATCCTCCTTCCTATCTACTCCATTATTTATAAATGGAGAGTTAGGGTAACAACCTGAACAAAACACTTTTATACACCCACAATTGGACTTTCGGCTTCCCAAAGGGAAATGCAGCGTCCCTCATGTCAACTCTGGTCTCTCTATCACAACCTAATTAATTCCCATTCTCTGTTCTTCACTTTCCCTCCTTTGCTCTGAACAATCAAGTTCTTCCCTTCCTGGAAACACTACTCAAGATTCACCCTGTCCAGAAAATCTTTCAAATATAATCTCAACCGATTCCGATTACTTCAGTAAATCCCACCCACCCTTAAAGCTCCCTACTCTTGACCATTTCTTCCTCTAACAATGCTTCGATTAACGAGATTTCGATTCTCTCCAGTTCCCTTTAAGCACACATGCTTCTGTCCCCTGTATTTTTAACTAGCGAAGTTTATTCACCCTCCCCTTAAAAAGTAAGAAAAGAAAGAGATAAAAACTCAGCTCAAGGGAGCTTGAGATCTCCTTGGCCTCCACAATCCACTCAGTATCTAATAAGCTTTATGACCATACTTATCCTCTCTGAAGAAGAGTTCCTCTCCAGCCCTGCCGGTGACATGGCTGATGCCTCTGCAGTACTGACCTGTATTCTTTTCATAATCTAGCAAGCTCCCATCTGCTGCAGCTCTGGTTTATTGTCTTTATTTCAATTCTTCTGTACTCAGTAAAGATGGACAATAACTGGGCATTGCCCTCACAGAGAGGAAATACTTTCTCTCCTTTCCATGCATTAAAATAACTTTAGATCCCTCACAGCCCTTCTCTTTTGCAAGCTCAGTCATTTGAATTTCTTCAACCATTCCACACTGATCCTATTTTCCATTAAGAAACAAATCTTCGCAGTTTTCCTCTAAATCTTTTCAAAATTAGAGTTCACTCTGACCTCTGAAATTTAGTTTCCACAGTTATACCTTTATTTTTTGGATTCTCTCCTCAAGTGTCATTTTGCCTTCAGATGAATTCAGAACCATAAGGGACTCTTTAATCCCTGTTATCCAACACATTACATCATGTGCAAGATCTTTAAAGCTCTGGTCCTCAGCAGGAAGTAACTTATTGTCTTCATCAATTTCACACAACTGTCTCAATAATGTCTGGTATCTATCAGTCAAATGTGTGGATTCCATTATTATTTCTTCTTCTTCAGTAAGCCCATATTCCTTCAAAGAGTTGTTCAACTGGGCCATAGATTCAAACTGTTCCCTGTAAATTCCAAATATCATTGAAAGTTTACAGGAGCCATGACATCACGTAAGAAATCATATACCCAGGAAATATATTTCATATGAGATTAGCTATACCTCTTTCTGGCTAGAGCTTGGCCAAATAGCTCAGTTTTCTCTCCTGATTCTTCCATTTCTTTCCATTTCTCTTCTTGATTAGTCAACCACTTACTCAAGTTTCTATGGTCATCCTGGAGTCTAAAAGAACATTCCACATGTTAGAAGATAAAAGAAGCAAAAAGTATTTATCTGAAGAGAAGGCTGGCATTAATCTTGTGAGCCAATTGGGTTTTTACTATATATTTTTGTTATTCTTTAGAGAAAATTTAATTTGTAACATTAAAATCTGAATAATAATAGCCTGTATTATAGTGGGATTCTATAAAACAATAAGCTACACAAATGCATCATAAAGAACAGGAAACAAACAAACAGAAAACATTTTTGGACTCTCCCCTGAACCTCTGCCATATTGGATAATTTGAAGAACTCTCCAAACTTTTATATTCCTAGAGCCAAACTTGGATTTTAAAGTATGCTTTCTGTTTGTGAAATTTGTGTGTATTTGTATCCTAATGCTAGCTGTACTGAGGCAGAGGACATATAAAGATATCACTGGAAAATATATTATTTCAATATCACCTTTATTTCCTACCTCAGTAGCCGCTGCAAATAATCATCAAGCTCCTTTGCTCGCACCTGGCATATGGACTCCATTTTTTCTAATTCACTTTCTTGACTTACAATCCAACTGTTAAGCTCCTTAATATGTGCTTTGGGCAGATGCTTCTTCACATGATTTAACACAGATGCCACCTGCTGTATTTTACTGCCTCTTCCTTCAAGAGCCAAGAAATCCTTAAGAAAGACAAAAAGTCAATTATGCCCTACTGGCAAGCATAAGTATGGTCTCTGCCACTCCTAGGACACTTGTCCAAGCTAGTACATAGACATGCCATCTTCTTAACATCCTGTACAAAAGAAGGGCTATGGAGATATGGTTACCTCCAAAGCAAATGAACAAAAGATGACTTACATTAGCTCTAGAATGTGTGTGTACATATGCATTTGCATCTGACTTTCTGAGAACTACATTAAGCAACATAACACAGTGCCACCATGAAGATCAGTAGAAGTAGGACCAGGAACGCTGCATTTTTCTTTCCCGGCTCCGTTCAGCTTCTCCTAAATACTTGCTCCCTCTGGTAACCAACACGTAAAACTAAATGGACTGTGCTCTGTTTAACTTTGTCCAAATCAGAAATTTATTTCAATGTTTGTGTTTCAAAGTTTGAGTATCAATTGCTGAGGCTCATGCAGTAGGCGAAGTTAAAGGCAAAAAAGAAAAGAATCGGGACTATAAAAAAGAGAAGAAAGGCAATTTTGTCAATAAAAAAAGGCATCATAAAAGCGAGAAATCAAACAGAGAGCATTTAATGCCGTCAATAAGCTTGAGAGCACGTCTTATCATCAAAACGAAAGTACTAAATAATCTACCCCAAAGTGATCAAGCTTTAAGGGTGCAATATGCATTTTACATGCCCCATGCACTTTGCCTTTTATCTCAGGCCACTACACTCCGAGCAGCAGTGCATTAAAGTTCAAGAACAATTTTTTAAAGAAATATGGCTGCCAAAAGACAAAAAGTCAAGAGACCTCTTTCAAGAAAGTAAAGGGATTTCAAAGTCCAAATTAAGTACTCTTTATTTTTTATCAAACATGATTTTAACACAACTGAATTCACCAGCAAACACTAAGTTAAACAGCATCTTAGAATAGGTGTGAAAATAAAACTTGTGTAAGTCCCTCGAACCCTTACCCAGTAAACAGTTTCAAAATATTTGGAAAGAAGTCAGGTTATTTGGAAATATTCTATGCAGGGAAATCAGTAAATCAAAGTAATTATTATCTTATCTACTTAAATACAGGTCTACGCCTCCAGTATTCTAGTCTTGATAAATTTTTTTTGAAATTTATATATGTCTTACAGAAAGTTTTTGTAGCTTTTGTTCCACACTCTTTTTTGTTTCTGATGATTCAAAACAGTCCTTAAGGTTCATTTTAACGTTGCTGAACCAGTCATTAAAGTTCTTGCACTGATCTAGAGGAAAAACAAAACAAAAGCTGTATTCATTCAAGGGAGACTTCACACACCTTCTTAAAGCAAGAGATCTGGAAACTTGTTTCCCAAGCCATGGGTACAAGTCATTATGTAAAGCAGTAATAAGCTGAAACCCACATTTGAGGGCTAACAGAGCCGAGAAGGTAATCACGGTGTACTTTCCACACTAAGCCTCCTTTCCAAGCACAGAGGACACCCAGAGACACTTGCTCACAGGCACGTCCCAAGACTCACCGACCACAGAAAGCGGGTCAAACACTAGGACCCTGGTGACTTTCCTTCATGAAGTAACTATTTGTCATGTGAAAGAAATAGATGTATTGATGAAAGGCGTAGATCAGTGAGTGTTCCCCCAGCTAAAAAAATGGTATGAATATTGTTTCCTTGAATAAAATCTGTGCAACCATCTGTAAGTGAAGCTTAGATTAATTAGCCTTGTGTTCACAGTCCTTATTCACACTTTAAGAGTCCCAGAAACACAGCAAGAGATACACTGCACTCACCATTCAGTAACTTCGAAAAGTGATCTTGCAAAACACTTTTTTTGGTATTAAATAAATCACTGACGCTTTCATATTGCTTTTTTAATTCAGAGAGTTCAGGAGTCAGACAACCTATTTGATTCTCAAGTAATATCATACTGTGCTTTTGCTGTAAAATTTGCTGTTGTATCTCCTAAATATATAAACAAACAAACAAAAAAATATTAAGTCTTTAAAAAGACTCAATTGGCACAAAGCATAATACATCTCCATTATTTTTGTAAAAATCTAGATGATTATCTATCGGATGGATTCACTTTCTCTTAGCCAGTAAATGTATAACGCAATGTTATTTAATTTCTTTTCTTTCTTTCTTTCTTTCTTTCTTTTTTTTTGCTGAGGAAGGTCTACCCTGAGCTAACATAACATCTGGGCCACTATTCCTCTATTTTATATGGGGTGCCACCACAGCATGGCCGACGAGTGGTATAGGTCTGCGCCTGGGATCTAAACTTGTGAACCCAGGCCACCAAAGTAGAGTGCACGGAACTCAACCACTATGCCATGGGGCTGGCCCCTGCAACACAATTTAATATCAAATGATTACTGTCCACAAAGCAATTCAAATACATACACAAAGTGTTTTTCTGAGTTTTTTCCCAAGCTTTCATTTTTTTATAATGATTTTTATTAAACTCAAGAGGCCAAGACCACCAGAAATAAGTGTGAAACTAAATCTGAACCACAGTGAGAAGCAAGTGGGCAGGACCTCTAGTTTGGTAAAGATCTCCAAGCTGTCGGAAGGAGACAGGGCCTTTAAGAGGGACTCCGTCATTCCAATCTGGGTCTTGGCTTGGTCCAGATCCTCCCTTAGCTCAGCTGGGCTGCCACTGAGGGCACAGTAGTTGGGTTCTCCTGTTAAACGCATTTTTACATGCTCTATTTTGTTCAAAATAGAGGACTCCATGACCTGAAATCATGAAACACAAGAAGGATTGTAACAAACTTTATTTAACCACATTTTAGGATAAATGCACATTGCTAGAGAATGAGTTAAGACTTTGCTTCACTTCAATGTGAAACAAACTCTTCTCTACTTCCAATTCTACATCACTGATATAACAACTCGAATGTTGCCTGTAAAGAAAAAGAGTAACATGAAAAAACTTAAATTGACATCCCGACTTTTTTCTAAGAGCAATCTGAATCCTTCTCTCTAAAACAAGTCTTATCTAGCACACCGACTGAGATGCTATCTCATGGGGCTCATTAGAAAATATATTGAAACACACAGAAAAATTAAATAGCCAGCATTTACTGAGTGTTTACTATGTATGCAGCATCATGGTAAGCACTTCATATACAAAATGTAGGCTTCAGAAGGTTAAGTAACTTGCCCAAGATCACAAAGCTAGTAGGTAGCAGAGTCATGACCTCACCCAGAGAGTATGACTCCAGAGCTCATATTCAGCCACCTTACACTTTAATCTAAATAAAATTGTCACAGATCTCTTCACACAACGGAAAGTCACATTTGAAAGTCACAATCTCCCTGTTTCTCCATCTAGGGATTAAGAAACCTAGAATCATTGAGCCATATTCTCCTTCCTATGCCCAGGATGCTCAGGAGGAAACCCTGGTTACTTCACACGCAAGTACAGCAACCTCTCCCCCTCCATACAAGAGGTCTGTGAAGTAAGTGAAATGAGAATACAAGGCAAAAAGTAGTATTATTCATCTTAAAAGTGGAACAAATATAATAAACTATGCTATTAAAAATTTGGTCGGACTTAATATAGGAATCTAATATAGGTGAATTAAGTAATGATCCTAATTTTATTTTAGGTTTAAGACTTAGAATTCTGGTTTATGAATGTTACTTTAGAGTACTTCAATCACAACCTTGAAATAAAAATTTTCTTACCTGCAATTCAAGAGGTATGTCACTACTTTGAAGCAAAGACTGTATTTTAACCACTCTTTTAGAAAATTCTGAAGATTTTTGTTCATGGACTTGCAACTCTTCCTAAAACACACAATTTTAATGGAAAATATCTTTTTATTTTGTACTTTATTTTCTGGTACACACAATTGCTATTGTTAATATACAGAAATTAAGAGAGCCTTGAATTTCCCTAATCACTTGTTTTTTAACAGAGTCCTGGGAGTTACAAGCCCAAGTGCCTTCACGGGTCAGGCAAATGTTACAAGTGAGTGAAGCATTCTAGCTACAAGACAATAGAGAGGGGCTGGTCTGGTGCCACACCGGAAGGCAGCGCCTGCCTAAAGGCATCACATTTCATAGATGTGTACATATAAGCTGTGCCAACACACACACACACATGCACACACATTGTTGGCAGAATTTGGCCCACAGGCTGGCAGTTTCTAATACTTAATTTCAAATTTTTAAACAACTCGTACTTCAAGACAAATTTAAGTGACTCAGTGATAATTCATTTATACTTAGAAAGCCATAGTTTTACTTCACGACTATCATCATATACCTAGAAAACTCATAAATCTCCACACATTTTGAAAATCTTTTCCAAATGTAAAAAAACGGATATGTGAATTTAAAAGTGAATAAAATGACAAAATGAGAGAAAAAAATGAGATTTGAAGCATTAGAGTTAGCATACTGTAAAGTCATTATGCACACATACATAGATTTTAATATTACATTGAACCACACATAACTGCCAATACTGATGTTTTCTGACCTACCCACACAGTGATTTTATATAGTCCAGACTAATAATACATAAACAAACAAGCAATTATAAAGAACTCTTCCTAGAGTTAAAAGAGACAATTTTAATTTGTTCCAAATGGCAAAACCTGAGATTACTATTTGGAAACTAGTCTTTTTTGAAACTCTACACAAATGTTGATACTCAGCCTTATGTTTTTTCTAATCTTTTTTTTTGATTTGATTTGATTTTTTCCTTTTTCTCCCCAAACCCCCCGGTACATAGTTGTATATTCTTCATTGTGGGTCCTTCTAGTTGTGGCATGTGGGATGCTGCGTCAGCGTGGTTTGATGAGCAGTGCCATGTCCGCGCCCAGGATTCGAACCAACGAAACACTGGGCCGCCTGCAGCGGAGAGTGCGAACTTAACCACTCGGCCACGGGGCCAGCCCCTCTAATCTTTTTTGGAGAACTGCTTAATTCAAATTATGACAGTTGGGGTTAATGGTCTTAGGGCAGGGAGTCTGTTTTTATAAAAAAAGTTTTATTGGAGCCCAGCTACTTTCAAGCATCTATGTATTGTCTATAAGTGACTGCTTTCATGCTACAACAGTAGGGTTGAGCAGTTGCGACAGTGACCAAATTATCTACAAGTCTAAAATAGTTACAATTTGGCCCTTTAAGAAAAAGTTTGCCAACCCTTTGGGTCTAGACTCACCACCTGGGAACAATTATGCATTTTGATGGGGCTTCTGCCAAGAGTTCTTAACCTTTTTATACTGTAAACCCCTCTGGTGGTCTGGTGAATCCTATGGACCCTTTGCATAATATTTTTAAAACAAAACATAAAATAAATTATGTAGGATGACAAAGGAAAACAATTACATTGGGTTACTGTTAACAAAACATTAAAAATAATTTATAATATAGTAACATATAGGCCTCTTTAATAATACCTTAAATAACAAGGTCTAGCAGTGGACCTACTAAATACCATAATTTCAAAGTAGTGATAAGGGGAATAGTTGCAACTACCAGATAACGATTTAAAAGTATCTGTGATTTTTTTGATAACAAAGTCATGCATAATGCTCATCCTATTATGTTTGTTGACTATGTTCATAATTGAAACAAATACTACCTTTTAGTCAGACATTCAGGAAAATAAAGATGTGACTGTCCCTATGTAAGATGATTTTATCAATGAACCTCTTGTGTGTGTGTGAACCCCAGATTAATAATACCTGCTAACATCTTCCTGGATATTATAAAGGAAAAGATAGAGTTCAGGTCGTACTCAAGGGATAATGAAAGAAATAAAAGATTTCTTTGTGATTTCTCTACTCCACTTCAAGAAAGCAAACAATATTAAAATGTCAACTGTATACAAAAAGACCACATATTTTATCTCTGTTTAATTACCCTCAGCTTTTCTCTTTCTTCTTCAGTCAGTTGATGTAATCCCATTTCTTGAAGGACCTTTTCAGTCCACTCATCAATGACATTTTTTAAGTTAAAAAGTTTGTCCCATAAAGCAAGAGCTCGACCAAGATTTTCATAGTAGTCTTCTGTCTTCTCATTTATCTACCACAATTAAAAAATAGAAATAACACAGTCAATGGTGAAAAGTATGAGAACCATTGTTTCAGTTGAACACTATTTTTAAGTAGAATTTTAGTTTATCTTTACTGGATATTTTGCTTTATTCATCAACAAAAAAAATTTGCTTTAACATATCACATAGTTCTTTCTTCTACAAAAAAACTTGTTTGATATGCTGCAGCTTATACACAACTGAAAGCAACAGTCTCCCTAATTTCTAAACCACAATAAATAAAAAGTGCTTTTTTAAAACCCACATACAAGAAAGTACGACAGATAAATTCTTAATTTGTAGCTCCTAAAAATGTCATTACCACTCACCAAAAATGTATTAAAAATATATATAGTTGAACATCAATATCCTGCACAGATGAGTAATATATTAACTAGTTTATTTTAAATAAGTTGAGCATGCACTTTTATATCTGAAAGATTACAGACCCATTTGTTAGCAGTGCCTAACTCTGGCGTGAAGACAATTCCTAAGTTATGAATTATATATGATGTGAACATTTCTACAGTGAGCACTTCTGAATTCTGTAAATAGATAAAAATACTAAGGATACAATAGAAAAGATGAACTTAATGTTATAAAATGGAATTTCTAGTCAATTAAATTATCACTTACATCAAGCCATCTATCCACAATAATATTAGCCTCTTTCTCAAAAGGAGGCTCTTCAAAGGTTCTCATTTTATTTAGATGGAATTGTAGATTTTTGCAGATCTGGTTAATCTTGTCTACAATTTCTAAATGTTCATTAAATTCTTCTTTGACAATTTCAATCTGTAAAAAAGATGCAAAACGTTTTGATATACTGACATAGACAAACTGGTAAGAATCACAATTCTATTACTGGCTTTTATTGTGCCACTTTCTCAATGAAAACATTTTAGACTATTAGCCATCTGGTTTATCAATAATCCTATATCCAAATTTCTTCCCATTCTGCATGATGAAATATTTATAATGGTCTAAAACCATGTTTTTTGTCCATGCAAAACAATATTCTACCCAAAAAGGCACCTCCATTCAGTGGCATAAAAAATGATAGTTCCTAGATTCCTGTGAAAGGAATCAGCATTGTAACATTGAAGAACCTAAGTGCTCATCTGAATAGAAGAGACAGAACTCTAAAACATCTGTAATATGACTTCTGGTTTAATCTTCCATGATTCTAACTCCAACATCATTTCTCACATGGAAGGTGAAACACTACATTATCAAAAGGCCAATGTTCTTAGACTCCAAAATAAAATTTGATTGTTGACTAACATAATCCTAATGTTTCACTCAATTTATTAATCTTACGTGAGCATTTTAACAATTATATAAAATTTGAAAACAGTGACTTCTCATTAGCAAAAACCTAAAAATTATACACCTTAGGAGGATTTCCATTTCTGAGAATATGGAGTAGACAAACTTTTCCCTATCTTTCCCACTACATACAACTGAAAACCCTGGGCATCACATACAAAACAAACTTAAGAAGACTGAAAAGTGGGGAGCTCAAGAAGGGGGAATAGCTGAGGCATCAGCTCATGAAGACAACCTGGCGATGAGTTCCCTGAATCCTCAGATCTCCCAGACTGTGCTGGAGAAGCCAACACCTGGTAATATCAATGGACACAGACAAAAAAAGGCCCCAAGGAAAGCCCGCTCTCTTCAGCCAAAGAATGAAGAATTAGTCAACTTAGCAAGACAGAAAACTTTCAGAAAATAATTGCTCACCAGAGCCAAAAACCACAGAAAAAACTGTGGCCCAACCCCCACCCAGCCAGCAAAGGTTAAGTGCAAAGCCTAGACTTCCACCGTCACCAGGCTGTAACAGGAGCCCCACCCACACCCAACCAGGATAGTGTCAGAGAAGGCCAGGTAGAGAGCTGAGACTTTCATTCTAGCCGGGCAGTAACAAAGCACTCCCCACTGGGATGTCCATGGAGGTCATGCAGGCAGCTGCAAGGAGGAGCCAGGAAGCTGTCAATGGAGGGTAGGGAGCCAGAACTCCCACCCACAACCAGCAATAACAAGGAGCCCCCTATCTTAAGTGTCAAGAAATTGTCCTTATTTGCAGATGATGTGATCATCTATGTAGGAGATCTCAAGTAATCTACAAAAATACTCCTAGAACTGATATGTGGGTTCAGAGAGGTCACAGGATACGAGATAAACATATCAAAATCAATTGCACTTCTCTATACTAGCAATGAATACATGGACACTGAAATTAAAAATATAACACCATCTACAATTACTCAGAAAATCAAACACTTAAGTGTAAATCTAACAAAACAAGAATAGGACTTATTTGCTGAGAACTACAAAATGCCGATGAAAGAAATCAAAGATCTAAATAAATGCAGAGAATACCAAGTTCATGGATCAAAAGACTCAACATAGTAAAGATGTCAATTCTCCTGAAACTGATATACAGTTTTAATGCAGTTATTTTCAAATCCCAGCAATATTATTTTATAAATATAGAAAAGATTACTTAAAATTTATATGGACTGGTAAAGGAACTATAGCTAAAACATGTGAAAAAGAAGAATAAAGTAGGAAGAATCAGTCTATTTGATTTTAAAACCTATCATATAGGTAAAAGTAATAAAGATTACGTGGTACTGGCAGACAGATAGACACATAGATCAATGGCAAAGAATAGTGAACCCAGAAATGGACCCACACAAATACACCCAAGTGATTTTTGACAAAGGTACAAAGGCAATTCAATGGAGGACAGAGAGCCTCTTCAACATATGGTGCTGGAGCAACTGGATATCTACAGACAAAAGCATGAACTTTGACCTAAGTCCACACATTGTACAAAAACTAAGTCTAAATGGATGGATGATGGACCTAAATGTCAACCATAACACTATACAACTTTTAGGAAAAAAATAGGAGAAAATCTTCAGGATCTTGAGATAGGCAAAGAATTCTTAGACTTTCACACCAAAAGCGCAATCCATGAAAGGAAAAATTGATAAATTAGTCTTTACCAAATTAAAAACTTTTGGTCTGCAAAAGACCCTGTTAAGAGAACGAAAAGACAAGCTACAGTTTGGGAGAAAATATTTGCAAACCACAAATCCGACAAATGACTATTATCTAGAATATATAAAGAACTCTCAAAACTCAACAGTAAAAATAATCAATCTAACTAGAAAATGGGCAAAAGATATTTCACCAGAGATGACGTACAGATGGCAAACAAGCACAAGAAAAGACGATCAATATCCTTAGCAATTACGGAAATGTAAATTAAAACCACAATGTGATACCACTACATACCTATCAGAACGAGTAAAAGAACAAATAGGGACAATATGTAATGCTGGCAAGGATGTGGAGAAACTGGATCACTCATAAATTGTTGACGGGAATGTAAAATGGAACAGCCACTCTAGAAAACAGTCTGGCAGTTTCTTCAAAAACTAAATACACAATTAACATACAACTCAGCAACTGTACTCCAGGGCATTTATCCCTGAGAAGTAGAAATTTATGTTCACACAAAACCCCCTACAGGAATGTTTATAGCAGCTTTATTTATAATAACCAAAAACTAGAAGCAACCCAGATGTCCTTCAGTGGATGAAAAGTTAAACTGTGGTGCATCCATACCATGGAATATTACTTAGCAAGGAAAAGGAAAACAGACTATTGATACATGCAAGAACCTGAATGAATCTCCAGAGAAATAAGCTATGTGAAAATAGCCAATCCCAAAAGGTTACCTACTGTCTGACTTGATTCATATAAGATTTTTGAAGTGACAAGTTATAGAAAGGGAGAACATATTAGTACTTGTGAGGAGGTGGGGGCAAGAGGGAAGTGGGTACAGCTATAAAATGAGAACACGAGAGATCCCTGTGGTGACGGAAATGTTCTTTATCTTGAACCTATCAATGTCAGTATCCTGATTGCAACATTGTACTACAGTTTTATTAAGATTTTACCACTGGGGAAACTTAGTAAAGGGTACACAGGATCTTTCTGTATTATTTCTTACAACTGCATGTGAATCCACAATTATCTTAAAATTAAAAGTTTAATTTAAAAAATTAAAATTACACAAAATTTTTTTAAATGGAAAAAACATAACTAGGGATGTTTCTGCCTCCTGACTGGATGCTGACGGATACACAGAGAGAGCTGAGATGCAAACTCAGGTGTTTTTTCTCCTGGTTCAGGACTCTTTGCATTGGAGCATAACAAATGCTTCTTCAATTAAATGAAAAAAATACATATACGTATCCTAATTTTTACTACATTCAAAGGACCTTGTCGTTACATTGACACAGCTACCACTGGGAGAGGAGAAAAGAAAGAGCCGGAGAGGGCACTTTCAGCATTGACAGGAATTGTGGGCTTTGTTCTACAATGAATGGAAGGGGTAAAAAGAAAACCAGGCTCCCTCTGACATCTCCCAAACTGTATAGTCCCCTGACATCCTAGGCTTCTAGTCTTACTTTCGCACTTCTCTCTTTCATTAAAGAGAGTGGAAACCTGGCACCATGTCCCAGGTTTGGTTTTAAAGGACAAAAATTCTCAGTGGTATCCTATTTCAGCCATGGGTGCAAAGTATCGTGACAATACACACCACAGAAACTGATTGTTCCTGAAGACAGTACCCAAGTCATCACAAAACTAACTGAAAGTTACGTTAACAAGCAGTACTAAAGTTTGCTTTTGTCAGACAGTTATAAAAGCGCCTGAGAAAAGAATTAAACACTAGTGTGCTAGAACTTCTATATCTTCCATACAAAATAATCCATTATTTCAGCAAATACATGAAGCGCCCCTGTGTTAGATACCACACTAGAAACAAGGATTCTTAACAAAATAAGAAAAGCCTGGACTTGTATACATTTCTCAAAGGTAATTACAGCTATTTTAATAATTTTTAAAACGCCTTTGCGGTCAAACCTTTACAGTTGAGAAAGGGGTACAGACAAAGCACAGTTAACCAATTTTTACTTCTGCCATTTACATATTCCAAACGCGTTTTCAGGGAAAGCAATATTACGATGATTGAAACATGACTTTGTAGTCAGATAGATATGGGTTTAAATAGTGATTCTGCCATTTATTAGCCATATAATCTTGGCAAAGTTACTTAATGTCTAGCCCCACTTTTTTTCCTTTTCTACAGAAAAAGTTGCCAAGCTGTCCAAATGCCAAGACACCAACTGGACCATATTTACTAGTGAGCAGGATCAGTGTGCCTGAAAAATCAACACACAGATAGGGCTCTTTTTTCTGCTTCGTGTTGCTTCCTTCCTGTTGAACAGCTGAGAGTTGCAGCTCCTTGAGACCAGCACTATGCACCCCCCTTCACATGAGCTGAAGAACTCAGGTCACCGCCTCAGTATCTGAGCTACTCCGGGCAGCCAAGAAAAGGGTGATAAGATTCCAAGATTTGGATTTAGATCCGGACAAAACAAAGGCCTTGTGGACACTGCATGCTCGAACCCATTTTTTACTAGAGAATTTGTTGAGGCCTGGCCATTTGTGCAGATAATAATAAAGCAGTACCATTTGGTCTCATTTTTTTACTATATATCTCCCTTGACAATCCCACAGAAAATCAGGAAAACTGGCAGCACAGGGTTGGGAATTCTTTGCTCTTTGTTCATAACAATATCTTAATAACATTAAAACCCCTACAGAAAGAAAAAAAAAAATTGGGGCCGGCCCCGTGGCCGAGTGGTTAAGTTCACGCGCTCCACTGTGGCGGCCCAGGGTTTTGCCAGTTCAGATCCTGGGCGCAGACATGGCACCACTCATTAGGCTGTGCTGAGGCAGCGTCCCACATGCCACAACTAGAAGGGCCCACAACTAAAAATATTCAACTATGTACCAGGGGGATTTGGGGAGAAAAAGCAGAAAAAAAAAAACCCGGGGCCAGCCCAGTGGCGCAGCGGTTAAGTGTGCACATTCCGCTTCGGTGGCCCAGGGTTCGCCAGTTTGGATCCTGGGTGCAGACATGGCATCGCCTGGCAGGCCATGCTGTGGTAGGCGTCCCACGTATAAAGCAGAGGAAGATGGGCACAGATATTAGCTCAGGGCCAGTCTTCCTCAGCAAAAAGAGGAGGATTGGCAGCAGATGTTAGCTCAGGGCTGATCTTCCTCAAAAAATAAATATATAAACCCTACAGTTACTTCCAAAATTCTCTAAGCCATAGTTTTCTCACCAGCATAACAGGGATAAAAATACTTACATTACACAGTTATTGTGAGAATGAAATGATATAATAATATGCAAAGCACTTGGCACACAATGAAAAAGCCATCAATGATAGAAGTGACCATTAGCATCATCGTTACTATCATTTTTATTATTAGTAATAGTAGTATTACTTAAAACCTCAAACCCACATGATAATCTTATTTGGAAATAAAACCAATTTTGCTGGCTTCAGGGTTTTTCAGCTTCTGGGGCAAATCATTTACTGGAGTAGATGGGGCATGTTTGGCCAGTGAAGAAAAAAGGAAATTAGTAAATTTATAAAGTGCTGCAATGAATATCTTTGGTATTAAGAATTTTTCCATATTTAAGATTACATCCTTAGGATATATTCCTAGAAGTAAAATATTTGGACAAATGGTGGAAAGATTTTGAAATATCTTGAATAACATTGTCAAAGTATTTTCCAAAATGGTAGTACTAACATACTCTTTCACCAGCAATATAAAGAGTGCTTATTTCATTGACTATCAAAAAGCTAAACAAAGGTATTTTCAAGTAATTTGGGTTTCCTTTGATTACCTGTGAGGTTGAACTATGTCTCTTTTTTTTTTTTTTTTTCTGACAATTGTCCATTTATTTCCAAAGTACAAATATCCATTTGGATCTCAGTGATTTTCTCACTAATTTTTATGAGTTCTCTACACATTATTGTAAACCTTCCCCGTCATATTTATTGAAAATACTTTTCTACTTTAAAGCGTTACTTTTAAGTAAAAAATTGAAGCTTCCCTTGATGTTGTTAAAAGAACTTACTGGAAGTTTAATAAAATAAAAAATTCCCAGCAACTGGGAAGTTTAATAAAATTACTTGCTAACAACCAGGTGTATCAAGTAGACTAGATTTCATACAGACTTTTGACACTTTGTCATAAAACCAACAGGAAAAGCCACTTTCTGAAATATGGTAATATACTGTAATATAGTGTATTCTTCTCTAACTATTACATTCTTCTGCCACTCTGGTTGATGCCCACATAAAACTGTAGGAAATAATGACACCTAGTGTCCAAAAACATTGTTCTTATTAGAATACAAAGTTGTGATTGGCGAGGCTATGAACACAGATGGAGCAACTTGGAGATGAACTCACATGGTTTTACAAAAGCTAATAAATTGAAAAGTAATTTTTCCTTTGTCCATTAACAACAGAGAGGATTTTCCTACTCTCTTCATGCTCTCAAGGATGCAGTGAAGTCTCAGGTTCCTTTTAGGTAGAAGGCCAGCACAAAGACCGTTACAACCCTAGGGGGCAATCCTCGACTCCAACAGAACCACACGGCTGGTGTCAGAAGGAAAAGCGAAGCAACCCAGCATCAACCTGGGGACTGATTCTTTCCAAGCCCTGATGAGAAAGTCAATAAATTCTTAAATATCTGGTAAGATAGAGTCCCTAGTAACTTCTTTGAAGCCAAGTTTTGAAAATGACTCTATTTATAATATCCTCTTTGTTGTCGGGCTTTTAAGTAAGGCCACTGTGTAGCTTCCTTTGGAATTTGGACTCACCTCTGCTATCCTTTTCTTCAGATTCTCCTTTCCCATGTATGAAGCCTGAAGGGAGATGATATTCTCTTCTTTTTGAATCAAAGTTGTCAGGACACTTTTAAAACTCTGATATTGTTTTAAGAGCTCCAAAACTCTCTCACATTGGTCAAGGCTATGAAGAGAAAAAAACGTAAAACAGCTAAACGTCTGAAGAAAACAAAACCATTCTCTCTCTTTGTAAGTATTCTACAATAATGGCTAATAAGTTATATAAGGATTTTTCATCTTGACATGGTTTAACATTGTTTTACCAATTTATTTTAAGAATGATGGCACATTCATTTATCTGGCAAATGGATGGTATAAATAATCACTGGATTAGTATTTTCACCAGATTGATGGCTGGACACTAATTAGTCACGTGACCTTAGATAAGGCACTTTAGCCCTCTGTGGACCTCAGTTCTTCCCTCTGTAAAACTGAAGATAGACTAGACCAAATACCACAGGCAGGCTTCATCTTGACCACTGTACACTCAGGTTCCGGCAGAAAACAGGAGGTATACTCAGATGGAGTTCTGTGGTGAAAGTACCACGGAGAGCAGAGTTAAGGGAAATCATCAGAGCTTAGGTACCCAGGGACTAGGCAACGTCACAACAGGCATGCCACTTGGCCCAAGGGGAAAGGGAGAAAGTGTCCTGAGCCAAAGAGGAGGGCATAGCAAGAGTTGCCAGAACCACTTGTTGAAAAGGGAAGGAATTAAGACAACACTGACCTCTTTCTCTTCTTGTCTTCTCATCTGTTAGTACCTCCTACTTCCTAACCCAACTGGAACCCTTGGCCTGAGTGGTACAGTCTGTAGGGATCAGGCCTCCTGACCACTGCCACCCGCAGGCAGAGAATAAAGGAGAGAAGGTATGGATGGAGAATAGTCAGCAGAATGGCCAGCTGGGACTCATAGGTAGTGGCTGTCACACAGTTAAAAAACTTTTGAGCCTTGACCAGGTTCCGTAGGAAAGACTGTGGTAATTGACAGGCAACATCTGCCATTCAAGGAAGGTGGTGTGGTAGAATAACGTCCCCACCCCCAAGGATGTCCACATCCTAATCCTGCTTCTTGTGAATATGTTACCTTACATGGCAAAAGGGACTTTGCAGATGTGATTAAGTTAAGGATCTTAAAATGGGACATTATCCTGGATTATCCAAGTGGGTGAAATATAATTAGAAGAGTCCTTACAGGCAGGAGACAAGAAGATCAGAGTCAGAGAAGGAAATGTGGTGAGAGAAGCAGAGGGGAGAGAGGGAGAAAGCGAGAGAGAGTTTGAGATTAGAAGATGCTCCGCCGCTGGCTTTATTTAAAGATGGAAGAAGGGGACACAAGCCAAGGAATGTAGTAGGAGGCTCCAGAAGATGGAAAAGGCAAGGAAACAAATTCTCTCCCAGGGCCTCCAGAAAGGAACGCAGCTTGATTTTAAGATTTCCAGCCTCCAGACTGCCGGAAAGGTTAGTTGTTTTTAAACCACTAAATTTGTGGTAATTTGTTCCTGCGGCAATAGAAAACTAATACAGGTGGAGGTGATAATTATAAATATACTAGCTATTTATTATCCCTCCTAGAGAACTCTTCAATTCATTTATCTAAGGTTCCAGGTCTTGCTCCAGACACTAGACCAGTGAGCTCCCCGCGTGAAACTCTTAAGTCTGCCCCACTTTTAGGCCCATGGGAGTGTGTTTTCAACATTAAAGTTTCAAAAAGTTAATTGTGCAACGGACAGTTTTTGGATTTGGGAGGGATTTTTTTCCCTTACCATTCAGTGACCGAAGCTTTTGCATTCTCCCACAAGAGGGCTGTCTCTTGGCACTGTTGACTCAGAGCTTTTTCCCTGCCATCTTTGAACTGTGGAAGAGAATTTGCCACTTCTTGCAGGTGTTTCTTTTCTTCTTCATATTCATCCAGATCCTTATCCAGTCTGATTAATGATTTTTTCCTTGATTATGAAAGAGAAAAATTTGATAGCTAATTATTACCCAATTTGATTCGGCACAAATATGGGTAATTTGGGGGAACACGCTAACCTTAATTTGTTCTCATGAGGGTTATGCCAAAATTACACAATCTTCTTACAGGGTTCCAGAGGCTCTTTGTATTTCCAGAATACTAATTTGGTGTTTTAAATATAACAAATATACAAAACCACAAGGAGTAACATTTCTCTCTGATGAACACATTTGTAAAGCATGTGTAAATGCATTGAGAGAAAAGAGAGACAGAGTATGAGTGTGTATATGAGTGGGGAAGACAACATGGTATGGAGAGAAGAAAAGAGACGGATGATAGAGCACTGCAAGCCACTAAGGAAGGGTGGAGGGAGCCAAGGAGGAAGGAAAGAGAAAGGGAAATCTTGCATTTCTACCTAGTGTACAACAGGCTCTCCCAGGCCAAAACGAGTCATTTGAACTAAGGGTTTTAACTTGCAAACTAATCCGGGCGGGATTAACCCCATTGACATAAATCTAAATTGCTTTTATCAGATACTCGTTGCCTTTACTTTCTTTGTTCCAGTTCTCTCTTGAATCCACTCCCATAAGGCTTTCTCTCTCTACTGCTCCTGCAAAACTGCTCCTCAAAATCTCCAGTAACCTCCACAGTGCTAAATCCATGTTCCATCCTCAGTCTTTGCTTCCTTCACTAGTCAGCAGCATTTGTAAGAACTGATCACTTCCTCCTCGTTGAAAGACCTTCTCACTTGACTCCAGGACTCTCTTGATTTTTCTTGTACTACATTGCCTACTCCTCAGTATCTGGCTGGTTCCTCCTCATCTCTCTGATCTCTTAACACGAAGTGCCCCAGAGTATACAATGTGGACCTCTTCTCTTGTCTATCTAAACTCATTCTGCTAGCAATCTTAACCATTTCATGGCTTTAAATAGCATATTAAAATGCCAATGACTCTCAAATATATACCTCTAGCCTAGACCTCTCTCCTGACTCCTGATGCCATCTTTTTTGCGGACAGCAATAACAAAATGGAATAAGATATGTATAGGCTTCTAAAATGGAGCTGGGAGGCCATTAAGGAAGTGGGGTTTATGCAGCACATACACTACATCCACCACCAGATGTTAAGTGAACTTTTGAGCTTTATCTGACACCAGAGGTCACGTCTTGAAGCACTTCCTCATTCCAAAAATGGACAGTCTGCCTAGATACAACCCAAGGACCAACTACATGTTGGCAAGTCAGCTCACCCCATGAGCTGTTCAATACAAACCTTTATGGGTCTGTGTCTTTTGCCTTTATAAACTCCTGCTTCCCTTGTCTTTCTCGGAGCACATTTTGAGTTTCTACCTGAATCTGTGTCTCCTTAATTGCAATTCTAATTGCCAAAAAAATCTGCTGTTTGAGTTATAGTGGATTTTTTCTCTGGTCAACAATTTTTAAGAGTCTTGTTGATATTGCTACTTGAATGTGAAATAAGTATTTTGAACCTACCATTTCTAAAACTGAGCACACCTGATCTTTCATTCAATACCTGACAAACTTCAGTCTTTCTCATCTCAGTTAATGGTAACTCCATTCCTCTAGTTGCTCAGGTCAAACCTTGGAATCAGTCTTGACTCTAATCTTTCTTTTGCACCCCATGTACAATGTATTAACAAATCTTGTGGCCTCTATCTTCAAAATATACACAGAATCTTAACACGTTTCACCACCTCACCACTGGTCCATGTCACCATCCCTCATCTGGATTACCGCATAAATTAACCTAGACTTCCTCTGTCTTCCCCTGACTCCTACAGTTTATTTTCAACGTATCAGCCAAGACAGAACCTGTTACAATGAAAACCAAATCATTTCCCTCTGCTCAGAAGCCTCCAAAGACTTCCCATGTTACTCAGTCAAAGCCAAAGTCAACACACGGCCGCAAGTCCCTACAGGAGCTAAGCCCCATCACCTCCATTAACTCTCTGACCCCCTTTCACACCTCTTCCCCTCACTGCTGACCTTCCCACCTCCTACCTTCTCCTCTAACACACCACGCCCTGTCCCACATTTGGCCTTTGTACCTTCTGCTCCCTCAGCCTGGAAGTCTCTTCCTCTAGATAGGCACTTACTTGTTCTCTCATCCCATCTTCCTCAAAGGTCACCTTCTCACTAAAACTGTCCCTAACGACCCCATCTGATTTGCAACTCCCTCCTTCCTTCCTTAATTTTTCTCCATAGCTTTTATCACCATCAAGCATACTGAATATCTTACTCCTCCCACTAGATAATAAGCTCTATAAGGTGCAAGAATTTTTGTCTGTTTTGTTAACTGCTGAATCCCTGGTCCCTAAGACAGCGCCTGGCAAACAATACATATTTGTTCTACAAACAATTCAATTAAAAATTAAAGCAATTTGTTACTTACAAATGCATTTTTTCATTTATAAATTAATATTTAATTATTACTTATTTATAAATATATAATAAAAATTTATTAACAATTAAATTATCAACCTAATTAGTTATTAGTTCAACACCTCATTAAGAATTAGGGCACTATAGGAATGAAAGTCTCATTGAGACTTAGGTCACAGGGAAATTTCAGGGGGAAGAGCTTGGTCAGCTGAAAAGCCACAGAGAACACTGAGCCTGAGCCACTAGAGGTGGAGGAGGAGACTGAAGGTAGGAGTGATTTAGAAAAGAGAGGGGAGGTCCACAAAAGAGATTCTTGCAACATTTTCATTTTTAGGACCCGGAGGCCATACTCTGAAGGCCAAAATTAAAATAGCAGCACTCATATAGAAGGCTGCCAGCCTCAGTTTACTGCTCAGTCTTCAGAATCAACACTAACCTTAGCTTACCTCTTAAATTCAGCCCCATGTCCTCCCACTCATTCCCACTCTCATCCTGCTGGGAAGAGAGGAGGAGACCAAACAATGAAAGAAGCAGCATGGACAAGATGTGGCATGTGCATCTTCCACCACTTGTTTCTTTATTGACACATGTGTGGAATTTTCCAGGTCTTCCCCCATCGTGAGAACTCCAAAATAAATACAAGGCAGTAAAGAGACTTTGAAGTAACTCATGAATCTAATACATATCTTATTTCACTACTCCTTTGTCCATGACCATGTACACTTGTTGAAAAGTCAACAGAAAAGAATGCTGAACACTGAATAGAGTGGATGGAATAGAAAGACATAGGAAGTATTTGGTTCACCTAACAGATATTTGAAAATACAGAGAAGTGTCGTCCTACACAGAAATAGGCAGAAACCATACTTACCTTTGTTTCACAGCTGGAACAGTTGGATCCTTCAGACCAATTTTACTGATTTGATCGTGCACGTCTTGGATATTTTTCCGGAGTTCATTATTTTTGAAAATACAAGTCTCTAGTAACTTGTCTTCTTCAGTGAGTTCCTCCTGTGTGCCATAGCCACCTTTTTCAAATACGTTTTTGGACAAAGCATCAAGAAGTTTTTCACAAGAGCTGTCTTCACCCTGTTCAGCATCTTTAAAGCTTATATTAAGCATCTTCAAACATTCATCCAAATGTCTGGCCTTGTCTTTCATCACCTGGATTTCTCCCTCTTTCTTTCCTACTGTCAAAGTACTTTCTGGTTCCACCTGTGTCTCTGAGGCTGAAAGGTCTGTAACAAGCTCAGGAGAGAGTTCAGCTGTTCTCAGAGAAGCCAAAAAGTCTTCCAGCACTTTGAGGGCATCTTGACTCCTCTGCACCTTGTGGTTCATTTCTTCAAGTTGTGTTCTGTGTTCCAATATAATATTCTGTGTTACATGTAGATCAAGAGGGTGTAATTCCTTTAATGCAGAGTTGCACGACTGTTCCAAATTGTTACATATTTCAATCTGTTTTGCTATGGAATCTTGGATAGTCTAAAATAAAGGTAAGGAAAGCTGAAAAGACTGAGGCAAAAAAAGACAGTGAACGTCAGAAACTAACCTCAAATTATGTGACTACATTTGATCTAGAAACCTGCTTCTCAGTGTAACCAGGGCTCATAGTTTCTACAGAAGGAAACATTTTAATTACAAACGGTCAGATGGCCCAGCTGTTTCATTATCTCATCCTCTTCCTGATGTTTCAATCCCCAAAAGCAAACAGGTATATAAATATATTCCTTCGAGGAGAATAATTAGAGATTGAACTGTTGAGACATCTGTTTATAATCTGAAAAATAAAACTTAAGTGTTTTTTATTTAAGATGGGATATGGAATGAGTAAACTGCAGAATATGCTAATTTAAGCATATGGGTCTAGTACGATATTTAAGATTTTAGTCATTAGAGAAGGCATTCATAAGCCAGCCTTCATTTTGAATTCAAAGAAAATACCTCATTATTTACCCAGCATACCTACTTCCAAATTTGCAAGGAATTAAAGAGTTGAGAAATAAATACCAAGTCTAAATTAGTGAAGATCTTTCTCTCATGGCTTATATTCTAAACATATACTATTGATGTATAATTAACAATCCATAAACATGGGTAAATCAATGAAGAATTGATTTATTCTATAAATATACTGTGATAACTTATATTTACCCCCATGTGTTGATAAATGCCATCAGCATCACTGAGATGAAATTCTTGAATGGCCATTTCACGGAGGAGCAGGTCTGAGCCACAGAGAAGGAGCGATTCCTTCTCCACAGGTACCACAATCTGCAGTGCAGTCTCCAAAGACTCCATTCTGGGTGAAAAATAAACCAGGCATGAGGGAAAACACAGCAGAAAGATATCCTATAAAATATAGTAATGCCGTTAGTTAACCAAGAACAAAAAATAATTACCCAATAAAAATGCACACAATGATATATACAGATCATCACATTAAAACTCAAACCCAGCGATCCAAAGTGCCGAAGAATGAGTTGTTTCCTATATTCAGATGTTCTTCATAGTTTAATAGATACCACACTGAATGGAAATGTTTTGTAAAACATACGAAGCTTTTCCTTCTTTTTTGAAATACAAAATACTGAATGTAATATAACTTTGCCTTGAAGACAAAGAAATCTCATTATGAATACTAGTTATTTTATTAGTAAAAATATAATAGAGTTCAAAGAATAGGCTCTACTGATAATAAGTTGAAAGGTGTGACTCTGGATTAATAACGTACAGACTCTGAGTCTCAGCTTCCTCCTACGTAAATGGGGATATGGACAGAGGACACACTTCCTGCATATAGGTGATGAAACAGTGCTCTCATTGTAGAAATGAGGAATCAAGGCCTAGAGGAATTATGGGACATGGCCAAATTCATGCCCAAGGGGGCACAGCGGGAAGAGCGTGGCCTTTGGAATTCAATAGACTACGTTCCACTGAAGGCTCTGGCCAGTGGTGTGGCTTGGTTGTCTTATTTAGCCTCCCTGAGCATCAGTTTCCTCATCAGTAAAATGCAGTTATAATGGTAGCCCAACTTACGGTTGTTGTGACAACTAAATTAAATAACATACTTGGTATAGTACTAGTCTAGCTTAAAATGGCATTTAAAAATTTTCTAAATTTAGTAAATTCATGGTTAATAGATCTCAGTATTATACCTGGTATTAAGACTCATCTGAAGCTCTCTTTCTTTTTCCTTTAAACTGTCTCTTGTCTTAATTATAAAAGGCTTCTGTACGTCACTCTCAAGTTCTTCTAACTTCAGTGAAGTGATTTCAAACTCTTTCCAGCAAGCATCAGTTTCATTTTTTAAGACCTAGGTGAAATGCATAAATTAATTTATCACCTAATGGGCTAACAGGCACAATTATTCTGTTCTTACAAAATGAGATGTTCACAAACTATGGACACAAACACACAGCTTCAGGTGAAAATACATTAGAAAAATATTTTCCAACCATCTACAAGTGAAGTATCTTTCAGGGAACAATGATATTAACTGTGCTCTCAGAAGACCCATTCTGTGAAGTCAAGGGAGTCAACATTACGACCGTCAAAGGAATCCAAACTCCCCCCTAAGTTAGGTGCACAGAATACAATTCAGAAAGATACATACAGATGTAAGAACAAATACTCTGTTTCCTGTAGATAATACATCTTTGTTTCTCCCTAAACCAAAAGAAAATGGAAGTGAACCAAAACGGCTTCTATCAGTTGAGAAGTGAACGAAATTAATTTATTATTTATAATTAAACATCTAAAAACTCTGTACTATTCCAGTTCCTTATCTTGGTTCTTAAAAAAAAAAAAGGCACTGCTACAGAATTTTACTGAGTGTTCATCTGTATAATTTGTTCTTCACTTTCCCCAAGGATTAGTACAGCTTTGCTAACCAGCTATTCAGTCACTGGGGTAAGGTCCCCAGACAGTTTTGTAATTATGATGAAAACGTGCTAAATCCATGACTTGAAGAACAGAGATTTTAATATATGAATTTTGCTTATTTAGATGGAAAATTGAGAGAAGCCAGATGGTAGAGTATGACTCAGGAAGTGGCATCATGAAAGGAAGATAAGTAGAAAATACAGGAGGCATTGGAAGAACCACCCAGGGCCCTTTTCTCCACCTGAGGGGTTTTCTGTGAGAGTTCCCTGTAATGCATTTCCAAGCATACAGCAAGAATGTTGCACTGCGATGCTCAGATCATCTTCAAACCAAGAAAGATATTTATCTGTAGAGCTTCCAATTGCTGTGCCCACCACCAGATAGAGTTTTTTTCTGTAGCTCCTGAGTCAAATGGAAGACTCTCTCTGATGGGTCTCCAGAAGATCATCCATCACTTAGAGTGAAAACTCCCTCCACTGTCTGCCCCTTTCTTATTGCCCAACATCAGAGAGACAATGTGACAACTTAGTCAAGATGAAGAATGATTAAAACATGAGACCGGCCTCGTGCCCAAGTGGTTAAGTTTGTGCGCTCCGCTTCGGCAGCCCAGGGTTTCACTGGTGCGGATCCTGGGCGTGGACATAGTACTGCTCATCAGGCCATGCTGAGGCAGCGTGGCACATAGCTCAACCAGAAGGATCTACAACTAGAATACACAACTATGTGCTGGTGGGCTTTGGGGAAAAGAAGGGAAAAAAAAAAATGATTGGCAACAGATGTTAGCTCAGGTGCCAATCTAACAAAAAAAAAAGAATGATTAAAACAAATATTCAGAGTCACTGGTTTTTCATGTATTGTTAATTTTGGAGCAAAAGAAGCAGCGTTTGTTGAAACTGCCTTCAAACATATTGTTTTGACCAATTCATTTGAAGCCCTCATCCTCATCCCAAGCACAATCCAAAACCCTGCAGGCCACAAGATCGAGAGTACCAAAGCAGAGCATGAGCAATAACTTAGGATCCTGAACCAAAGTCTCTCCTGGGTTTGGTACTTGAACGCAAATCACTTTCTGGAATCAGGCGACATTAGAAATGCAATCCGACAAAGAGAGCACTTTGGAAACACCTCACATATGTGACCTCAACAAAAATGGTAAAGTCCATACTTACGGTGATATTATTTTCTAATAAAAGAGATAACTAGAGGAAAAATGTTTCCAGTAATTACCTGTAGATCTGTCAGTTTTTCCTGCAGACAAGTGCTACTCCTGTCCCTGTCACTCGAGAAATCAGAAGTAATCCTGAATTTGCTGTTTTGCAGGTGTAGTTCAAGAGTTTCTCTGTGAGTTTCATATCTGAGAAAAAAATTAAATGCGATGTTACTTAATTTTAAAAATAAGACAAAAATTTTTTAAATTACTACCAATTGTGCACGAAGAAATCCCAGGGGATTTCTATCAAAGTTATTGGACCACATGCAAAAATTATGACTGAAGGATGATAAAAACTTATTAAAATATAACATATTTGCATTGATGAAAGATTTTTGATGGATTGTCCAGTTGTTTAAAAGAGTTTACCTCTGTAGTAAACTATTTGTGGACGCACTGTGATCCTTTCCATGCTTCTCCATAATGCTTTCTTCCTGTGGAGGATTCAACTCAGATTCCGGGGTAAAGTTCTTAACCGAGTCTATTGCCTAGGCAAATATGCAAAGTAGTAAACAAAATAGCTTCAATATACTTAATAGTCTGGAAGAGATAAACACTTTATGATACAAAGGGATATCATTGATTCTTTCTACCCCAAACCAGGAGATAATACGATGAGGTTTCTCAGCTCAGAGAAAGGCCTTCCCAGAGAACAGAGGAGATTTGTTAGACTGAGTCTCACCATCTAATCGGTAAGTCAGCACGGGAAAGGAGGTCTCCCAACCCCCAAATTTTTTTTCTTCCTGCGACCACATAGCTGTAGTCAAAAGCAGACAGAAGCCCAGCAGGCAGAAGCAAACCTTGAAAACAAACACATCTCATTCCTTCCCCACGCCTTCTGACTAGCAGTCTGGCCTGGGGTATACAGTAAAGGCCCTCTTACCTAGAATTCAAGAATTTAGAAAATTCAATTCCCAAGGATGAAAGACAGTATAATGAGGAAAAGTTTAATGAGAAAAAGACACATGACAAATGAACTAGATCGTCTCAGCGAAGCTGAGGTATCTGTACGGATTAGACCCAACCTCTTGTACCCTCAATAGCAGCACGCACAGACAACGTGTACTCATAACGGCTCAAAATGGGCTCTTTTTCAAAGAACTCTTTGTTCCTCAGAGCAAGATTAAGTTATGTTTATTACAGCTCTCGTTCATTGTATTCTAATTCTTAGAAAAGCCGTCTTCCTTGAATTATTTAAGTGGGAATTCTCAGCTGATGGAAACAATCAGATAATTAAAACCAACACTTAATTAATGAGAAGTGGATTGCTGTACACTTGGCCTTTTTCATTGGGTTTACTTCTGAAATACATTATCCACATTTAACACCTTTTCAGTTGATGGCTGATCATCTGATTCTGCAGATGGCACCTCACTGTGGGCATTCCTTCCTCCATTCTCAGATGTGTTCGTGGTCCCCCTAGGAAGGAATCAAAACCGCATATTAAAATAGAGGGAGAAAAACGAAGCCTAAAAGAAAATGAATACTACTCCATGTCATTTGATTTTGCAAGAGGCTTTATGTCGTTTAAGCACTAACTTGTTCTTCGATGTGCCTCCCACCGTAGGTTGCAGTGTCATATGAATCTCAGAAGCGCATTTCCGAAGTCTTTCTATCTTTTGTTCATAATCTTTAAGCACTCTCCTCATTTCTTGTTGACTCTTCTGCGAAGTCAGCTCTTCACACAGCTCCCGCAGGACATTCATGTGGTGATCAAGCTGGTACAGACTGCCTTCCTCAGAAAAGCAGGCCTGACAGAGGAGAAGAGCAGGAAATGTGTTTCAAATGAGTTTACATAATTAGTCCATGAGGATTAGAAACTAACAGATGTGTGTGACTTGAACAACACATTCTTATTCAGGCCTGTCCACTGTGTGCCTGGGGTAGCAACTGGCACCAGAGAAACAAAGATGAAGAAGTCAGCCCTAAAGGGGTTTGCCCAGCCCGGTAACACAGTGAAGGAAACCAGAATACAGTAGGTCCCCTTATCTGTGGTTTTGCTTTCCACCATTTCAATTACCCACGGTCAACCACAGTCTGAAAATATTAAATGGAAAATTCCAGAAATAAAAAATTTATAAGTTTAAATTATGCACCATTCTGAGTAGCACGATGAAATCTTATGCTAGCCTGCACCAAGACATGACTCATCCCTTTGTCCAGCGTACCCACACTGTATACACGGCCCACCCAGTTACCAAATTGACTGTGGGGGTATCGATTGCAGTGCCTGTGTTCAAGTAACACTTGAGTTACTTAAAAATGGCCCCAAAGCACAAGAGTAGTGATGCTGGCAATTCGGATATGCCAAAGAGAAGCCATAGAGTGCTTCCTTTAAGTGAAAAGCTGAAAATTCTTCACTTAATAAGGAAAGAAAAACAATGGTACACTAAGATCTACGTTAACTTTTACTACAATATATTGTTATAATCGTCCCATTTTATTATTTGTTATTGTTGTTAATCTTTTACTGTGCCTAACATAAATTAAACTTTGTCATAGGTATGCATATATAGGAAAAAATAGTACCCATAGGGTTCAGTCTGTCAGTGGTTTCAGGGTCTTGGAACATATCCCGTATGGATCTGGGGGGACTACTGCATGTCACTCCAAAATATGCCTCTTTGACATGAAAATTATTTTGAGCTGAAGGCAATTAACAAGCAGTAAATACAGAAAAACTCCCCCTTTTCTGCCCTAAAGCAGGAAATAAAGCCTCATTTTACTGGAGACAAACTCTTAGCAGCCCAGAGACAACACCAGAGGAAGCTGCACACAAATCTTGTTAAACTCACCCTCATCTTCCTACTGACTTCCTCCCCATTCACCACCCCCAGCCCAAACCCTTTGTCTCATCAAATCTTGACAAACTGACTGTTTCTTTGCCTGAGAGGTATAAAAGCTTCCAGCTCTAGTCACTTCTTTGGGTCTTGTGGAGGCTCCCATGCACATGCCAAAATTAAATAAAATGTGTATGCTTTTCTCCTGTTAATCTGTCTTTGTCAGTTTAATTTTCAGACCCAGCCAGTGACCCTAAGAGGATGGAGGAAGACTTTTTCCTCTCCTACAGCAGATACACAAATAATTAACATATAGTGTGACAAGTGTTATGACAGAGCCACTACCTGCCTGAAGGAATCACACAGAGCCTACTTCACATGAGGCAACCTCCTGAGCTAGACACAGAAAGTACAAGTCCGAGTCCTCCCAGGATAAGGGGAGAAGGTCACCCCTGCAGAAGCAGCAGCCACGAGAGGAAAAGTTCCAGATGTTCTGAAAGGACAAATAGGCTAGCGTGGAGGGCATGGCACAGGAGAAGTGACAAGGAAGGCGTGTCCTGGGGCCAGACTGTGAAGGGTCTGCATGGCCTTCTAAGGAGATGTCCTGGGAGTAATAATGGTCAGCCAATGACATAAGATCTGTGGTTCAAAGGGATCACTCTGGTGATGAGTCTGGAAGATGGTGAACCATCATCATACTGAGAAAACAAACCAGGTTAGGGAAGTGACCACATGGATGGAAAGGAAGGAAAAGCAGCAGCTGTTCTGAAGAGTAAAGGCTGGACCTGGCAACTGAGCCATTAAGGCTGAGTGGGAAGGAGAGGAAGGCAGTTCTGAGACGGCAGTGCCTTTCATAGCAGGACAGATAAGAGGAAGGAAAGTCTGAGAGGAGATATTCTTGGTTGGTATTGGACATGCTGAATGTGAGGTCTCTGAAGAACACCAGTGATATCTACTACTGAGAAACAGAACCTGGAGCTCAGGGGACAGGACAGAGCTGGAGACAAAGATTTACGCACCATCATTGTAGAGAGGGCAGTCAAAACCCCAGAGTGCACAAAATTGCCTAGAACAAGCATGAAATTAGCCAAAAATGGAGACCCCCCCCCAAACTAAAACATTAAGATAACACAAGAAAAAAAGAGAAATTTGTGAAGGATGCTCAAAAGAAGCTCCCTCCACCTCTCCCAGCCCCCGAAAAATAAGGAAAAGCAAGAGGATTGATATTGGGAGAGTCACAGTAGTAGACAGTTTAAAAGAAATGAAAAGAGGGGTCACTACTGTCACATATGTAGAAGCAATCAAATCGGATGGAACCGAAAAGAGATCATTAGACTGGCCCCTGCTGGTTTACATCCTGATTTGCTATCTTTCACAAAAGCTGAGCTTCTGAGGACACCATGTCCTCACCTGTGGCTACTTCAGCAGCAGGTGACACCCAACTAGAGTGTCAAAAACAAGGGTCACTGAGACATATCAAGGGAAGTCATGAAATATTAACTCAATGCTGAATTTTTTCACTTCTAAAAAGCAAGACGCACAGGCTCTAGTTAGAACTTGAACCACATAAGGGATAATCCCCAAGGGATGAGAGAGCTGAAGTAATTTTCAGAGCAGAGTTAATCCCAGGCCAAGGACACACACAACTATTTAGGATAAACCCCAAAACGATGGCAAAACGTAAATGAAATCAGGTTGTTTACCTCATGCTCCTTGATGAGACCCTTGGTCCTTCCTCTGCGAATTAGTTTCTTTTCTTTAGTTATTTGTTTTTCAAGTTTCGAAATATTGTCACTAAGTTTTCCTTTTTCAATGTCTATTTTTAGTTGTTGAATATACAAAGCCATTTCATGATGAAGAGACTGCAAAAAAGCCAAAGGTACATATTAACCATGGGAACAGAAAATATTGAAAAGATTTTCATTAGAAACACAGAAATACTTGTTGTAACAAAGGACAGAAACAGAGTGTAAAAGAAATTCTGATTCATCCTTGTATCTTTGGGGAGGATGTTTTAAAATATACCAGACCCATAAACATATATATTTTTTCTTTCTAACAATTAAAAATGTGTTTTAGCTGTGAGAGACACTGTTAAGAGAATTAAAAGACAAGCTGCAGAATGGGAGAAAATAGATACACAACATATCTCTGAGCCTATGGAGAATTAGTAAATAACTACAACATCTATCCTGTATGGGATTCTGGAACAGATGAAAAACGACATTACAGGAAAACTGAAACTGTGGAAATATGAATAAAGTATAAACCTTAGCTAATAATGTATCAATATTAGTCCATTAATTGTAACAAAGGTACTATATGAATATAAGATGTTTGTAATAGGGGAAACTGGGTGTGGGGTATGCTAGTATTCTCTGTGCTGTCTTTGTAATAATTCTGTAAATCTAAAATTGTTCTAAAATAAAGAAGTTTATTTTTAAATGTGTTTTAAGAGGAACTTTAACAGTAGATATTCAGTTACCATAGTCTCTCTCTTTGTGTGTGTGTATACATATTATGTATACACACACACAATCACCTTTAACACTAAATACCATTTACTGAGCACATACTTTGTGGCAGGTGCTTTATATAAATCCTTGTGACAATCCTGCCAAGGAGGTGGGGTCATTCCCATCCTACCTGTGAGGCTCCCAGAAGTAAAGTAACCTGACCAGCTGCAGCCAGCTCTGTCTGCCACCACAGCCTACACCTGTTTTGCTGTGAAACTCTGTATGTGTGCACGTGTCAACATGTTGTCTCAGTCGGGACCCAACTAGCAAACCAGGAAACACTAAATCTTTAACGCAGAGGGAATTAAATGCAGGGACTTGATTACACAACAGATGAAAGCCAGAGGGGTCAGTAAGGCAATCCAGAGATTAGCACTGGCAGAAAGCTGCGCCCATCCTTGGGCTGGAGGCTTCAGTGGTGCAGAGGCAGAAGAGCCATCCACCAGAAGCTGGAAGCCTGGAACCGGCAGCCGGGGAGACGCAGCTGCCAGAGACACTGCCCACGAGAGGGAGGGAAACAAAGTCTTTGCGTGCTCCCTTTCTCCCCTCCAGTCCCCCTCTAATCGCCAAACAGGGTTGTCATTGGCTGAACACAGTCAGAAGGTAGCTGACGTGGGGCCTGGGAACCACAGACTGCAGGACCTGCTCCTCTGCCATACGGAGCAGGCAGGGGGACAGCCCTGATGACAAACAGGCCCAGGGTCAGCTCTACAAGCACAAGTCCCAGATGCATACACAAGTTCTTACCTCCCACTTGGCACAGACATCTCCACTCTTTTCTTCCAAAGACAGCTTTACATCCTCGGTTACGTTAGTTTTCAGTTCTTCAACAGCTTTCAAATACTTGGCCAGGCTTTTAGTGTTAAAAATTATTAGCGCTTCCTAAAAAAAGAAATGCAAACAGGAACATGGAAGCCTCATGAAACTGCCAAATCCTCAAAGCTCATTTTGGTAGGTCTTTAACAGGTAGAACCAGGATGGGACTCTCTGAAGACTATTTAAAGTTAGGCAAGGCTTTTGTTTGTAAATTAAGTCTGATATTCCTTTTGCATCTCTTGAATTATCTTGAAAAGAATTGCAAAATATTTATTATTCAAATGCAGTTACACATTTGAGGCTCAAAGACTTAAGATATTTAAAATGATTTTTGTTACCTCTTAGATAAATAATCAAAAGGCTTATTATGGTGCAGAATAATGAGCCACTGGTAATGGTTCCTCTAAAGTTCTTAAGTATTGAGCAGATGACCATACGTCATAAGCAATACAACATTAAGAGTATACCCTCATGTATTAGCGATCAGTGTTGCAATAAGACACAATTTATAGTAGGGCTAATATGGCAAATATTTAATATAGTGCATAAGCACTTTTATGCTGCAAGGAGGCAGCATGACCTTATCACGGACTTCAAAGTTTTGCCCAGGAGCAACCACACTGGCAGTCCTGTCCCAGGGAAGGAGCAGCAGTGGGCAGGGATGGGACTGCCTTGCCAGGAATGTGTCTGCTCCTTACTTCACACTTACCTGCTCTTATAGAGTATTACCGGGCAATACTCTGTAAGAGCAGAAACCTGCCTTAGGTAATTAGTGAATGACAGAACAAAGAACAGTTTAGGGCCTATGAAAGAAGCAGAAAACCTATAGGAGACGAGAAGACAAAAGTAATTCTCGGGGAGAAGGCAATTAAGCAGGGTGGGAATTCATTCATACACTCACTGCACCTTTATTATGGGCCTACAGCAGAAAAGATACAAGGCCGAGCCCAAGGGACCTTCTCCAAGGCCAGATTTAAGACCTAGGGAGCCACTCTTACCCTCTAGGCTGGCAGGGAGCTCCTACAACCCAAGTCCCTGGAGTCGCAGGGGTCTCGGAGCAGTACCTGGCAGGGCAGGGGTCTTGCTTCTGCTGTGGAAATGGATCTACTTCACTAAATGCAAGAGGCCAAAAGGGGAATCCCTGACCTCAGATTCCAAAGGAAGATGGTTGGGGAGAGGAAAATGCTGCGAGAACTGACACCTCTAACTCTTCTGCCTGGTAGCGGAGGGGCCTGGAGCCTCTGTGTACCTTTTCCTTCTCCTTTTCCTGAGCTGACCATATCTACCCTCTTGAAATCCAGCCTAGTGATTATTTAAAAGAACTTTTGACCCTGTAAGATCAATTCAGCACTCTCAGCAACCTGAGAGTAAAACTGGGGAAACAACAGCGGAATTGGTCAAAGTTGGTGGCTAGCAAAGAGCAAATAGCATAGATCAAGCAGGTGAGGGCTTTGAGGCTGTGGGAAAAGCAATGTTGAAATGGCTGATCATAGGGTCTAGTATGGTTAACAACAAAAAAGACCAAAATAGGGTTGAGGCCCAGCAAAGAGAAGGGGGCCACAATGAGAAGGAAGAGAGGCTCCTGTGGGAGGTCCTTTTCCTAAAAAGAATGGGAGCAGCAGTGCTGGGAATATCGCTTTACTCCATCTTTATCTCCCCCAAAAGCTGGCTCATTTTAAATGTTGAGCAAGTATGTTAAATGTTGGATGAATGAATGAACGGAAAAACACACATTACTCACGGGGAGAGACCTCGCTTTACTTCTACTTCTTATCCCCCCACGCTCCTCCCACAGGGTTAATTAACAGTGAGTCTCTGCTTTAGATACATCTTAAGCCATGAAAAAGCAGCCTAAAACTGTTCCCATACAAAACATTATTGGATCTTTACCCATAAGCATATGTCCATAAATAACTTTTATCAAATCATTTTAATAATAAAAGCATTATTTTACATTTGGAGAATTTTAACTACTCCAAGTATCTTCATATCCCTTATTTTCATTTAAAGACACAACAATTTGGGCAGCTGGATGGCACTAGAATTATTATGCTCATTTTATTGACTAAAAAAGCCAGAGAAATTAAATTCTTGTTCAAGGTCATAGTCACTGTGTCTTTACACTTTTCCTGAGTCCACTGGTGGATCTACAATAAAATTTGAATTAAAAAAATTCCTCATTTGGTTGTTTATTTTTAAGAGTCTCTGAGGAACAATTCATAAAACTGGGAAATTTTGAAGAGTTACAAAGCCAGGTAAACTTTAATCGCTGAGGGCCTAGTGGTTACAGTTCAGTGAGCTCCACTTCGGCGGCCTGGGTTCAGTTCCCCAGCACAGAACCACTCCGCTCGTCTATCAGTAGCCATGCTGTGGTGACGGCTCACACAGAGGACTAGAAGGACTTACCACTAGAAAATACGACTATGGACTAGGGCTTTGGGGAGGGGGAAAAAACCCCACTAAAAGTTACAGTCACTTTGAATATAATTACAGTGATGGAAACATCTTGATTTCAAATGAGATAGGTAGCTAACAATAAATATCCCACACTTGATGGTTGAAAGAGCCCCACCTTGTATTTTGAAATTAGTCCACTCCGGCTCTCTCTTTGGGCAAGTAACTGCTCAGCCCTCGTAATGTATGATTCAAGTTCCTTCTGTAATTCTTCCATCTTCAGCCTGACATCCAGCTCTGGTGAAACATCAGTTGAGTTCTTCAACACTGCAACTAATTTTACCATATTAATCTGTGAAGACACAATATTGTCAACTTAATGCTTGGTTCAACTCCTTAGAAAATTCATAAGTTAAATATTTTTTTGGAGTAGCAACTCCTATTTTCCCACTAGACATAAAAATATCCTATTTGTTATATTGATATTTTTCAATAGGCTCTAACTTATAAAGAAATAAATATAATGCAAAAGCTATATTTAACAAAACATTTCCAAACTACAGGGCAATCCCTCCTTCCCTGTCTTCCCACTGACCATCCAGTTTTAAAGACTAAATTCACCAAATAGAGAATATTAAAGAGACCTGGACTTTCTCCTTAGCTTCTTGAATCTTTGCCTGAAGCCCAGCCGTGAGAACATGTTGGAGAGATTCCTGGCTTGAAACATTTTGCACATCCATTTGTAATGTATCTTCAGTTCTAGACACAAGCTCTTCGTACATAGAGCCTTTGGCAATAAGATGCTATTAAAGCAAATTAAAGTGAGATCACAATAAACATTCTGATTATATGTTAAAGATTAACCTTAAAAAATCTCATCAGGTAATCATAAAAACTTAATTATTAATCCAAAATGAGGCAAATTTATATTCTAAAAAATGTTGTTCTAAAAATCCATTTGGAAATTTTATATTAATACTGATTCTGAGTAACATAGTCTTTTATAGATTATTCTTTATGTACTAAGCACTTTAATAAAATAAAAACTAGAAGTAATACAATGCAAATAGAGAGAAAATAAGTTGAGAGAGAAGTAATAAATCTTAAAATGCAGTTGTTCTAAGTCAAATCAATCCTTAGAAAACTGAATAAATGTTAGTGGAGAAAACGGCTATTGGAAAATAATCTTTATAGAACCATGCTTTGTAGTACATACCAAAAATACAAAGTTCAAATGGATCAGAAAGTTATATATAAAATATGAAACTACAAAAAGAAGAAATTATCCATGAAAATTGATCTGCTCTCTGGATGTGGAGGGCCTTTTCAGCACAAGAGTAGAGATAGAAACGACTACAGCAATATAAAAATTTTCTATGTGAAATAAAATAAACAACTTAAAAGTCAACAACTTGGTCAAAATATCTGGCACACAAATGAAAATGGTTCAGGTTTCAATGAGCTCATAAATTCAATGCAATAAATTCAATAAGAAAAGTACTAAGATCCCAAGGAAAATTCAGAAAATACAAAAACAGGTAATTTACAGAAACAAAAGGCTAATGAATAGTTCACTCTCACATGTAATCAAAAATGTACAAATTAAAATAACAACGAAGTACCATTTTTCAGCTGTCAAATTGGCAAAAAAACGTTTTAATTACAACTCAAGGGTGGCATGTGTGGGATATAACAGAAATTATATTGTGTGATATCAACTGTGTAAGTGTTGATCTTATTTATGGTAGGGTAGTAGAATTACGGTGATTTTAATTTTCTTCTTTATACTTACACGCATTATTTAAATGTTCAGAAATTAGCATATTCATTTATAATTTCAATTTTTTTGTCTTTCTAATTATAAAACGAACAAAAGGTAGTGTGAAAAACTCGAACAAGAATAGAAAGGTACAGCATGTAAAGAAAAAGTTCATCTTCCTTCCCATCCCTCACTTAGCTGTCATTTAATTGATCATTCACACATTCATTTAAAAAATACCTATTTTATATTTACTATGTATCAGGAAACACACTAGGTGCTCAGCATAATGCAGGATCAAGACAGAGTTAGCTATCTGTATCTCCTTACAGGCATTTTTCTATGGATATAAAAGCATAAAAAAGCAACTATTTTAAAAAGCACAAAAAGGATTGCATCACCCATACTGTTCAATGACCTGCATTTCTTACTTTACAATATATCATCTTGATCCAACAGAGATCTACTTAAACACTTCTTAACAGAAGTGTATTGTAGCACGAATGTATTTTCACTGTTTATAAGAGGGATCATTGTTATTTGGAAATATTTTTTAAAGATTTCATTTCTCATTTCTCACTCATTTCTTTTGCCAAAATAAATTTCAGATACAGCAAATAAATAAATATAAAAATAAAATTAGAAAAGCATAGGCAGATAGCACAGGTAAGTTTATATAATATTTTCAAAGCAATAAAAAGTATCATCTGGGGCTGGCCCCGTGGCCGAGCGGTTAAGTTCGCGCGCTCCGCTGCAGGCGGCCCAGTGTTTCGTTGGTTCGAATCCTGGGCGCGGACATGACACTGCTCATCAAACCACGCTGAGGCAGCGTCCCACATGCCACAACTAGAAGGACCCACAACAAAGAATATACAACTATGTACCGGGGGGCTTTGGGGAGAAAAAGGAAAAAATAAAATCTAAAAAAAAAAAAAAAAGTATCATCCTTATAAACAGTGAAGATGCAAAATGCTACATATCCATCTTTCAGAAATGTAGATTTAGAAGAATTATACAAATGTTCCCTCATTTCGAGAACTTTCCATCTTGTTGTAATTTATGACAGGCTCTGGTAACTTTTATAGCTGAGCTGGAATTCAGTAAAAACCTCAACTGTAGCTTCTTTCCCAGGAGAACTGAGCAATATTAAGACGCAATCTTGCCTCATTGCTTTTCAATGAGTCACCTGCCTCAGAATAAAGGCAGGATGGAGATTTAACATCCCTCGCCCTCCGGCATCAAGTAAGGAAGAGAAAGTGGCTTGACCAGTGGGTGAGCTTTCAAAGCACAGACTGTGTAATCTCTTATATTCACATTGCACTGAGCCATGTGAGACTGAACTCACTCACTCATCTCCTCATTGCCCACTAATACAAGAGAATATTTCAACATTTTAATCTCCATTCTGTAGCTGGGAAAATTAATTCAAGAATTTAGACTCATAAGGACTTATTAGTGGTCTTCTAACCCATCCTCTGTCTTCAAGCAAAATCACAGCAAATGATCGGCAAGGGATGAGAATCCATTTTTAAAAGTCCCAACAAAGAAAATTCAAACAATAGGCTTATTACTACTTACTTTAAAACTTTTAATTTATCTTAATACCTAAGTCCACAAACATGAAAGCTTTTCATACTTTTAATACCTCTACATTCATACCTGCAAAGATTCTTCCATTGAGGTGTCCACATCATCTTGGTGTCTCAGAAGATCCAAAACAGATTTGGTCTCTGCCTCCCAGACCTCCACTTGTCCAATGAGTTTTTCAACCTCTTCAGCCACTTTCAGTTGTTCCGTGAATCCTTCATTCTCTTTTTCAGATTCTTCCTCAGCCTACAACATTCAAGATTATCACAAAGAAAATGAGAACATCTACATTATAAAATAATTTTCAATTTTAAAAAGTTAAACCTCTTTTTTTTCCTGAAGAGTGCTAATTCAACATGTTTTAATGATTTAAGACCTAGGTTTTGGACAATAATAATAAAACTTCATGATAGTATATATCACTTTAAAAATTAAAAGGTTTGTTCACATACGTTTTCTTAATTATAGTATTCCTATCAGACACTATTATCTCCATTTTACAGATAAGATTAAAGCTTAGAAAATTAGAGTATTAACTCTATAAACACATTTTAAAATTTGTATACAATTTAATTAAATACAGCTATTAGCAACAGTTGTTGTGAAACATCGTCAAGGAGACTCAGAGTCAAATTTCAACAACCTTAGCCCTTTTCTCATTGATAATTCTCAATATTCTATAGGTTGACATGCTATAGCTTTACATGATAGATACATTCTTAAAGTCGTTTTTAATCATATTATATTTTAAAGGCATCAGGAGAATACAGAATTCTATATTCTTCTATTCTAAAAGCATACTGTACAAATTCAGATCTTTCAAGATATTCTCTGATCAGGTCTTCTTTTGGTGGAAAAACACTGGCACTCCATCGTGGCAACTGACCATAGCCGGTTAAAAATTACTTTCTTAAGCAAAGCTGTGTAAGGTATTATTCTGAAGGAAGTACATTTCCAGAACCAAAGGTATTTTATCTTTCAGGTGTATGATGTTTACTTTGGGTCCTTTTCCATATTCTTATCTATAACCTAAAGGCATCTTCCAAATTACCCAACAAAGCAAGCAAGAAAGATTACTTTTTCTCCCATTTTACAGAAATGAAGCAAGATACAGGCCAGGGGTTAGCCTAAACCTAGATAATTTCTGCACAGTAGTCAAAAGTAACCTGAAGAAAATATCAACTCCATTTCCACAGCTCAGAAGTCATGACTGCCTCTGCGTGTCTGTGGAACTCCTCAGCCAGTGAGGGGCACAGGACTTTAACACTAGAGACTACTTCACGAAGGGAGCCACCTAAGCAGTTTAATGGAAAATGATCATACTTTAAATGGTATCTCACAATCACACTTACCATTGTTTCAAGAATATAATTTTTTCAAAAGAAAAGCAGCAAAGTGAAATTATTTCTATATACAAATAAAATACATAAAGTATGACTATTTTACCTTCATATTCTGATTATGATTTTCCGGAAGTTCTATTGATATATCTGCTGAAAAATCAACCGTTGGTTTTTCTTCTTTAGGCAGCTGAATATTTCCAGAATTGTCAAGAATGGGCTGATCTTGTTTTTTTATAAGTGGCAGGTTCATTTCCTATAAAAAATTAATGTAACGAAATTTAATGCTCATTTTTTTATGCTAAGATATATTATTACCAACAATAAATGGACATAAGATATTCAATATATTTTTAGGATTTATCTATTAGTAACAATGTTAGAAAATATGAGCATTTCTCATTAAGACACTTCAATCTCAAATTGTTAAGCATAAAAAATAGAATACTTTAATAATTTAAGTTCAAAAGTTATTTATTCAAGATATGCTTTCATAAGGCACCTTGCTAAATATAAAGATAAATAAAGCAGTTTATATTCTCAAGGAGTTTGAAATATAGTAGGCAAAAATGCTTGTTGTTCTTTAATGGTAAAGGAATTTCAACTAGAAAAGTGTATGTGTCCACACAAAAATTTGTCCATGAATGTTCATGGCAACACTATTCATAACAGCCAAAAAAGTGGAAAGAACCCAAATGTGCATCAACTGATCAGTGAAGAGATAAAATGTGGTATATCCATACAATAGACTATTATTTGCCAATAAAAAGGAACAAAGTACTTATACATGCTGCAACGTGGATGAACCTTGAAAACATTACGCTAAGTGAAAAAAGCCAGAAGCAAAAGACCACATATTACATGATTCCATTTATGTGAAATATCCAGGACAGGCAAATCTATAGAGACACAAAGTAGATTAGTGGTTGCCTAGGGCTGGAGAGGTTAGGAGAAAAATGGGGAGTGACTGCTAATGGGTAGAGAGTTTCTTTATGAGGTGATGAAAATGTTCTAAATTGATTATGGTGTGGCTGCACAACTCTGTGAATATACCAAAAACCACTCAGTTACACTTTAAATGAGTAAATTGCATTGTATGTGAATTATATCTCAATGAAACGTTATCAAAAAAAACTTACGAGCTGAGTTTTTGTAATAAACTTTCTCCATCTTTTATTCAGCCTCCTTAGTTCTTTAGAAATAGATGATCCAACTTCATCATTGCTGACTTGAATTAAGAAATTTCCCACTTCATTTAAAGTAGTATGTTCCAGATTCCATTGGGATAGTGTCTCAAAGGGAACCTACACAACATATAAGCAACATAATATTTTAATGCCATAATATTTATCTTTCTATTTTCTATAATAGATCTTTACCAAGGTTGATTCTAAGCAAAAGTAAGTGTGAGGTTTTTGCAGAGACTCTGACCCTCCCTTAGGGGGCTCCCCCATCTCTATTGGTCCATCTCTTCATCCCTAATCACTAATTGGCAGGCACCAGCTGTCTGTCATCACTCCCGGTCCTGGCCCTCTAGGAAGCATCTGATCTTCTATCTTTCTACTACGTGGCTGATGAGCTTAGAGCAAAGGTTCTCAAACGTTTCCAGTTCTTGGCACCCTTAATGTCTCAGTAATTTTTAATGGATTCCTTAAGCCAGAAGAATTACCTAACAGTCTCATTTTTAAGTAGTCAGGTCCAAAAAACTTAGTAGTAATTTGCATGGTGTCCAACAGACAGATGTTGCTGTAACTCCCTCGAAATTTAAATTATCTTGAGAGTTCTCTTTGGCGGCTCAGGGCACCTCAGCACAGAGTTTGGGAATTGCAAGGCTTAACTTGTTGTTTTTCTCAGAGTTACGTGAATTTTAATAAAAGACCTTTAAAGACAGAGCTGTTGAAAGCCAAAGGTTTGAATTTCTAATCTCAATATAGGCAACAAGGAAAAGGAATGACTTCCTAACTCCTCACTCACACTTACCACAAATTTTACTTTCATATAAACAGCCTATTTTTTCCTGAGTAATTTTAGTTTCTATTTGGAAAATATTTCATCTGAGAGCCTACCTATATCCATTTGCAATAGAGGAAAACAAATGAAAGAAAGAAAAACTACCTCAGGGAATAATCATAAAATAGACTATTACACAAATAAATAAAAAAAAATAACATGGAAATTTCTTCCACACTTCTCCACATAAGTCTAAGGTATTTCATTTTTCCTTATCCAGAAACCCAGGAAGGTTTTAGAGCTGAAAAGTATTCACCCAAATGGAAAAATAAAACTTTTTAAAACATCAACTTATTTTAAATGTGTCTATAAGCTGTAGTCTTTTATTTCCTTTCCAAAGAACTTAGCAATATATCTTCCAAAAGCTATACTGTGTGTGAAAAGTACACCCCAGTAAAGCTCTGCATGCGTGTGTGTGTGTGTGTGTGTGTGTGTAAGTCAAACCTATAATGAGGAGAAAACTTCCTTTTGAAAATTATATTAGGAAGACACTAAACTCTCTCCAAGACCTCAAAGAATTTTTCCAACAGTCAGGCTTATTCTTCTCTGGCCTCTCATTTTTGGATTGAAAATGAGGGTCTGCAAACAAAATGGAAAAAAAGAAAAAAACATGTACAGTTGAGCAGGTGCCCTGAGCCTGCAAATACCTCTGTAACTTGTTCCTTCTTTGTCTCCTCAAAACAAGCCTTTAGGGAGCGAAGCTTCTCCGCATAAGCAGCCCAGGATGCCAGGACTTCTTGTAGAGTAGACTTCACATCGTATATATTTTTTCTAGACATACAGACATTAGATTCCACCATCGCATATTGTTCACTAATATTCTGATATTCTCCAGCTATAATGTTAACAAAACAAGAAAGTAATCTTAGAAAAGATTTATTAATAAAATAATACTAACAAAAATATTTGCATATTAACAGTAGCAGAATAAATATACTCTGATATTAAATGTGATTGCAAGAATTTTCCAAAGAAAACACATAAGTAAAACCAATTTCTAAAACATTAAAGTATAAAGAAAGTGAAACAGACAAAATGCTATTTTTAAGTGATATTCATGCCATCAAAAAGTAACTGTATAGCTTTACCCAAATTCTTATGAATTTCTCCACATTTCTGAAAAGAAGTTTCAAGTTGAGCTAGGAACTCTTTTTCTTCAATAAATTTCTGGAAGAAAAAGGAAAAAATGCATATTGATAGATTTTACTTTTAAAAATGTGCCAAGAAATCCAGATAGAGACATATAAACATTGAAGAAGCACTTAGGTGGCAAAATTTCTTTAAGGCTTTAATACTACAATTTGGGTAAGAAAAGAAGAGCAGGTCATGAAGAAAGATAACCTCTAGGAGACATAAGTATGAGTATGAACACTGCCTAGGTCAGAGACCTGACGAAGTTTATCCAAATGTGGTGATATGGTTCTGTAACGGTTTTCCACTCACAGGAAAAGGCAAGTTAAGTATTACAGCAATTTCAAAATCTCCCACTTCACATATTTATTAATATTGCATAATTTGTATCAGTTTCTCTTATTTCACATTTTATTAATATTGAATGATTTTTTTATTAGATATATTAGAGTACGTTATAAATAGATGCCATCTATCACACGAAAACATCTGAGAAACTACCATTAACCAAACTTTTACGCGCCCTCTGCAAGTAAATTCTGCTATGGAAAAAACACTGAGCTAATTAGAAATTCATATTTATCATACACTTATTACGAGCAAGAGTATGATTATTTAAATGTAAAAATGAAAAATCAAAGAAAGCAAAAGAAATAAAAATATTCAAAATCTAGTCTAGTTTACAATGATGCTTCCTTTTCAGAGATGTACAGTGTTTAAATCATATATTGTAAATAAATCTCTCTTCATCATTTCATGTACTAAAAATTACAATCTTGGATTTTTCTCTTTTTCCCTCATTCTAAAAGGAAGGAAACAGAAAGAAGGATAATAAGGTCTAATTGTAGAAATGACATTTTTATGATGCTTTAGTTTTAATTTAGAAATGAACACATATTTAAACAAATTTGTAACATTTTTTACTACAAATTACATAGATTTATATATGATGTATAATATATAAATAGATTATTCATATCCTCCCCCCAAAAACCTCAAGAAAAAAGGTACCATTTTTCCCACTCTTAAAACTTAAGAAGCTAAGGGGCTGACCCCGTGGCCAAGCGGCTGAGTTCACACGCTCCGCTTCAGCAGCCCACGGTTTCACCGGTTCAGGTCCTGGGTGCAGACACGGCAGCGCTCATAAGGCCATGCTGAGGCGGCGTCTCACATGCCACAACTAGAAGGACCCACAGCTAAAAATATACAACTATGTACCAGGGAGCTTTGGGGAGAAAAAGGAAAACTAAAAAATATCTTTAAAAAAAAAAAACTTAAGCTAAGATTAAAATGTTCTAAGAAAAATTTAATTTTTGAATTAAACTAGGAATCTGAGTGGGAAAAAGGATTAAACAAGATGTCCAGTAAGTGAAAGTAGGAATTTCTAATGGAAATAACATTGAAACTTTCTCTATGTAGTTAATTAGCTCGGTTAACTCAATCTCCCCCGGGCTGATAAACAATGCTGTTTTTTCTTTCTTACTTTTCCTAATGTCTGCTATTTGACTATCCGTAATTCTTTCCTCTAGGCAATATTTGAGCTAATGAAAGCTACCAAAAAAAATCCATCTCAAAACCTAGAGGTAAAGGGAAATTGCACCAATAAAAAATGCAAACCCAGCACCCAGACACGCAGAATAGTTGTGTAAGACACGACACAGAACAGCTTACGCGCCAGTCTTCCAGAAGAAATTCCACAGATTCTTTGCTCCCGTATTTGCTGTTCCAAACATCCAGTTTTGATTTCACTTCATCTAGCAAACCAAGAACTGAGCACTTATAGTAATGAAATTCTAGAAGTGGAATAAATTTTTTCCCCGAAATGTTGTTGATTCTGGAAAATAGCGCAGGTTTTAGAATCTTACTTAATAGTATTGGCCAAATGTGAGATATCTGTTTGGCATTTTAAAAAAACATTGGGCCTTTAACTTTTCCTTTAAACACATGGAACTCAGATGTACTTTTAAATATTTTTTTTTAAACAAAGCAAAACAAACATTTTGGCTAGATATAAAACAACTATTTCTAAGGTGAAAACATCTAACAGAACAGTTTTCTGAAGGAATTATTTCACTATTGAGAAATCCTACAATAAAATGCTGACCTCCAAAATATTTTACTTAATTTGAAAACTTCTGTATAACTTAATGCCACTATAATTTTTTTTATTGAGTTATTGATAGGTTACAATCTTGCGAAATTTCAGTTGTACATTAATGTTTGTCAGTCATGTTGTAGGTGCACCACTTCACCCTTTGTGCCCACCCCCCACCCCACCTTTCCCCTGGCATCCACTAAACTGTTCTTGGTCCATAGTTTTAAATTCCTCATATGAGTGGAGTCATACACAGATTATCTTTCTCTTGCTGTTAATGCCACTATAATTTAAACGTTTATGTATTAAAACAGCTTTCATTGTTAGGCTAACACTCTTTTATTATCATTCTAATAAGTTGCTTATCATTAATGAGAAAAGAGAAGACATGGACAACCATCAATTAAATAATCTCTATATTTGTATTCTAGAGTTGATAAAGCGTCCTTATATACTTCCTCCCATTTCACTCAGCATCCTTGTGAGACAAGAACAGGGTGATTATCATTATCCTAAATTTACAAATGAGGAAATATGCTCAGAAAAACAGAGGAACGTGGCCAAATCCAAGACACGGAGCTCAGTTTCTGACTCTAAGTCCAGAACTTACTCCACCACTGCATTCTACTATCCAATGAAAAAGGAAATATGTTAGCATGATATGTCACTATTACATAAAACATGAAGATATTATTACCAAGATTGAAAAGAGAATACTTGTCAGGAATTACTTAAAAATCTGTACTTTGCAGTGCACGGTCCCTATAGGCCCGTGTTAGTGCTCAAACACGAATGGTAGGAGCAATTGTGAAATGGGAGAGTTACACACCGTCTTTTCATTTCCTCCAGTTTGTTAGGCGGTACCAGTGGTAAATGTTTTTCATCTCTATTTTCAAATGCCAGGAGAGTATTCAAATGACAGTCAAATTTATCCATCAGACTCTGAAAAGAAATTTAGCATGACATGAACCAGATTTACTGCCAAACATTGTAATTGAGGGTTTCTTAATCCCATTTGCTCTGTGCATACATTGTATCCTTTTTCAAAAAAATCATAAAGCCCCTTTAGTTTTTTTAAACTAAGATTTTGTGAATAAATATTTTTATCATAAATGTTTTAAACTTTTACAAAATTTAAACA